>NW_026623774.1:119477-124314 GCF_030028575.1 Malurus melanocephalus | reverse complement strand
TTGCTTTGATACATTCTTCCCTCTGTGTAGAGTAATTTAATGCTTAGCAAAATCCATGTCATCTTTCCCTAAACATTGAATTTATCATCTGGTCTTTCCTTCCCCTGCACATTTCCTTCATTCCTTCTATAATATACAAGAAAGAGCATCACTTTTRCTCCACAGTAAACTTAACATTTGATTCCATAGTTGTTCACAGTATTTTATTCCCTATGTGATACTGCATTGTACTACAACACATTTCTGCATTGCAGTTTCATTCTGTGAAATTCTGCGTTTACTCTCAGCTTCCTAAACAGTCAGATTTACCCCTTTCTGGTTCTTATCTAGTTTTCTGCAAATGTTCACCATTTGGCCTGTCTGACATCCCACGCTCTGCCAAACAGCAGAGAAACTAATTGGAATACTCGGARCATTTGGATCTCAAGCCATGGGCCAAATTCTGCGTTGTCATCAGCTCCGTTGTCGTAATCGTGGGGCTCCACGGCAGCACATGGAAATACGCTGACACAAACGCAGCCTGCAGCCCCCTAATCTGCAATCGAGATCCATTCTTTGCTCTGATGGGAAGGAAACTTTTTGTACATCCTGGTGCTGTTTTGTCCAGCGTGGCCCGTGGGTAATTGCCACCTTTGTCCCCCTGGTTACGGAATGTGCTATATCCAGCAGCTGGGATGAACTGTTGTACCAGCCAGCGCTGAATGGGGCAGCGGTCACATCCACTCTTGGCAAATGCTTCCAGCCTTGGATCCTGTTCCTTGCATCCTGATGCTGAAAGTTCTGTTTACTACAGTTTTCACAATAGCCTTGGACAACGAGGGCTCCGAGAACACAATAGTGAACCTCCCAAGGAGTTGCCAAGAGGGGAAAAAAATACACTTCCTTCTTTGGCAGGGGTGGGATGTAGGTAAGGCTGCACGGCGTTCCTGGCCAGCAAGGGGGGCAGAACAACACTTCTTGACTCCAGTGAAGTTTCATTTGAGAAAATGCCTTTTTCTTGGATGAGGGGAGTCTAGAATGACTTTTCTCGTTCAAGGAAAWTAAATATAGAAAGGAAAGAAGGATGGGATCCAAACATTTAAGGAGGAAGGAAACGATGGGCAGCTCAATTCTCAACCTGCTGTAGATTGCCATTTAAAATAGAGAATGCCACAAGTGCCTATGGAAAACATGAGGACATCTTGCTWACAGGCAGAGAATCCCAGTATCCCAGAATATCCCAGATATTAAATATTGATAACAGAAAGTCTAACATAGGGAATAAACTGTGATATCATGAATATTCATGAGATGTCTCTGGAAGTGTGGGAACAGTCAGAGAATGAACCACAATGTACAGGATTTCTACCCCAGGGTTCTGCTGCTTGATCTGCTTCYCAAAAGTTCTTCTATTTGTCTGGGRGAAGGACAGAGGGGTTCAGGTGAGAAGCAAGGATGATATCCACAGTGCTTTTTCTTCTTCATTTCTGGAGGGTGGGGCAAGAATGGCACAGCTGCCACTGAGGCTGGGCTGGAACCCACCCAGAACTCCTCTGAGAAGCAACAAGACAGAGACCAATGTGCTGACATTGGTTTGTGGTGTAAGGGACACTGTGTCAGGAAAGGGCCAGAAGGGTCAAATCTGAACAAGGAGACTGCATTGGAAAAGGGAGATAGAGGAGCTGAACGTAGAGGAAAGAAAGAAAGGAAGAGGAAGAGAAAACAGATGAGTAGAGGAACTCCAGCTTCTGGATTCTGTCATGAGGGTTTCCCTGTGTCTGGTACAGATTTTAGCAGGATGGCTGTTGATTTGGAGGCAGTTAACAAAACCAGAGCTGTTCTCTCCCAGCTTGGGCAGTAGCCTGAGTGTGGCTGTGGCGCAGGCATGAGGCCTTTTCTGGCTTTTTTTTTTTTTCAATCGTAGTGTTAGTTTTGTTCATCTTCAGCAGCATTTACAGCAGAATTAGTCAGACTTGCACTCAGCTCAAAGACATGTTTTTTAAATTAAGCTCCAGTCRAAGAACAAATGGATTTAAATAACAGGAAAACGCGTTTCACAGAAACATGCAAAGTCCAGAAAAAGCCCCAAACTTAAAAATTCAAGAGGTCCAATGACATCCCCTGTATTCTAACCTTTTTCCCCTCATCTCAGTTACCCTGTGAAGGACTGCTTGAGATTCCCAGTGCCTTTGGAACAGGAGAGGGCTTGTGCCCTTCACACCTCCATCATCCGCCAGTTATTGAGAACCCCCACTGTCGGTGCTCCAGCAGCCACACCGGGCAATGGGAGCTGTGGCAGTGCCAGCAGAGCCCAGGTGAGGGGCACAGGGTCACCCCGGGCCAGGTGTGCCCTGCTGGGCCACCCAGGGGACTTTTCCCCGTCGGAGTGGCCAGATGCAGGGATTGCTCTGGGGAAGGGGAGGATGAGAGAGCGAGCGTGGGCGGAACACGGGAACTCGCTCTGGTTGGCTGGGGCTCTGCTCCGAGCAGAAATATGCTGACTTTTGTATGGATGTGATAAATGTGTTTTAAGAATAGCAGGGATTTCTTAATCCAGTTTTGCAAGTACAAACAATTACAGTGCCTTGTAAAAGGGTTGCTTGGATTCCGGAGTCCCAATGTAACAAAGATCAAGCTGCTCAGCTTCTGGGGGTCTCTTCAGCTCCTGTTGGAGGGAGGAGGGCAAGGAATGCCAGAGCTCCAGATCAAATATTTATATCCTAATTTTTGATATGAACTTGAGGGGAAAAAATGATTAGAAATGAGTCCTGCTGTTTTATTCTTTTAAGCATTCGTGGCTTTAAACACGGTTGCTGTTTTAAGCTGAAGATTCCATGTGAGTTTTCTGACACCCCAGTGTGYATTGAAATACAGAAGACAAGCATTTGAACCCTTCAGGACAGAGCAAACCAATTTTCTCTGAACACTTTTGACAGTRGTGAAGGGATTGGCTGGATTAAAGGGATTGGCTGCTCTTTTAAAGACACATGGAAAACAAAAATATTTTATTGCAATATGTATGCAGCTCTAGCTCAGTTTTAGAAAGGAAAGGGAAACGTTTGATGACAGTTAAGCTCTATATGCCCAAAAGAACYCAAATCTGGATCTTCAGTTAAGACCCAAAATGTGCATTACTGATGTACTCCCTGTTTAAACCCAGTCCCCAGTGAGCAGTGCTGCAGTGGCATCTGAAAACACACAGAATTTATTTATTCCCCACATAAATCAGCTCAATGTGTCACTGTTGGCAGGAATATTTCTGTGTGTGTTTAAGATAATCCCAGGGCTGCTCTGCCATAAGTGCTCTGAATTGTCTTCCATCCCCAGGGTGAGTTATTCCCTCAGCACAACGCTCAGTGCTGAAGGTGTTTATCCTGTTAAAGCAGGGATTACAAAATCTGGGTACAAAACTACAGGGGAAAAAGTTACAAAAATGGGGTTTGTTTCTTTTAGCTGGGATGCTCCGCAGTTCTGGGTTTAACAGCAGTTGTAACTTTCCTGCAGGTAGCGTGGCCAAGATYTGTTTGAGAGCCCATGGGTGGAAAAAGCCCCAATCCCCGGGTCTCCTTYTCTGTTCCCTCGTTTCCATTCCATCTCCCTGTTGTGAACGGGGGAATTGGCACTGAGGCGCACTTGGGTCAGGGCCGGAGGAACAGCCCCAAAAATCTCCTTCCTGCAGCTGCAATAAAGAAAGTGAAATGTGCTGTGTGTCTATGCTCAGCCAAAGAACTGAATGTGGAATTTTTAATTGGATGGGTATTTTTTTTTGTTTGTTTTTTTTTTTTTGTTTTTGTTTTTTTTTTTTTTTTTTTTTTAAATTTAGAGTTCTAGCTAAGGTTTTCCCTTTACAGCAGACTTTTAAAATGCAATCATTTGCAGAAGGAATTTGTTATCTAAGGTAAGACACGGTGCATGATTTGGCAAYATTTTTGTGGGTCACTCAGTTACTTGTAGCCTGCTCACTCTCTKTTACTTATTATTTCCTCTTTTTGCAAACCCTTTCTGTATGATTTCTTATTGTGTGGACGAGGAAGTTTCCAAGCTCAGGCTGCCCAATCKGAGTCTAACAAAAGAGGAAAAATGAGGAAATGATTAATTGTGTTTGAATTTGATCATTCTTTCTGCTTTAATAGCGCTGGGGCTCTCAACATGGAGTTTGGAACAAGCGTTAACACGAGTTTGTTGCCGTGTGATGCTGGAATCACCCGAGATGTCCTGGTGGCTCTGGGCAGTGGGATTGGAGGGGTGAGGGGGTGGGATGGGGGCTGGATGAGGAGCGGGATGGGGCACGGGATGAGGATGGGGGCGGGATGAGGAGGAGGATGGAGGCTGGATGCGGGGCGGGATGCGGGGCTGGTTAGGGGATGCGGGACGGGGTGTGGAGCGAGATGCAAGGCAGGATGCAGGGTGGGATGCAGGGAGGGGCAGGATGTGGGGCTGAATCTGGGGCTGGATGCGGGGCAGGATGCGGGGCCGATTACGGGGTGTAAGATGGGATGTGGAGCTGGATGGGGGGCGGGATACGGGGTGGGATGAGGAGCAGGATGGAGGAGTGGGATGTGGGGTGGGATGCGGGTCTGAATGAAGGACACGGGATGAGCTGTGGAGCCGGATACAGGGCAGGATGAAGAGCGGGATGTGGGGTGGGATACGGGGCGGGATGAGGAACTGGATGCAGGTGCGGGGTGCGGGATGCAGGGCAGCATGGGGGGCGGGTTGCAGAGCTGGGTGCGGGATGCAATGACCCCAGGTGGCGGCCAGGAGCGGAATATCAGTGGCTCCGCGGGGCTGGATGCGGGATGAGGACCGGGATATGGGGTGCGGGTCGGTATGAGGACCGGGATGCGGGTCGGGATGC
>NW_026623774.1:118070-119190 GCF_030028575.1 Malurus melanocephalus | reverse complement strand
GGATGCACACCGGGATGCGGGATCGGGTCGCGGTGCGGTCGGGATGCAGGATGCACACCGGGATGCAGGATGCACACCGGGATGCGGGATGCACACCGGGATGCAGGATGCACACCGGGATGTGGGGTGCACACCGGGATGCAGGATGCGGGTCGGGATGCGGGATGCACACCGGGATGCGGGATGCACACCGGGATGTGGGATGCGGGTCGAGATGCGGTCGCGATGCAGGATGCACACCGGGATGCAGGATGTGGGTCGCGGTGCGGGTCGGGATGCAGGATGCACACCGGGATGCGGGATGCACACCGGGATGCGGGATGCACACCGGGATGCGGGATGCTGTCGCGATGCTGTCGCGATGCTGTCGGGCTCTCCCGGTGGCCGCCCGGAGCGGCCCCGCGGCTGCAGCGCCGCCTGCTGGGCACGGCCGGACCCGCGCTCGGCTCCCGGAGGCACCGGGGCGAGGGACAATCGCTCCCCATGACCAGAACCATCCTCTGCGGCGCTCGGCACCGAAACGAGCTGAGCAAAGACACTCAACAGCAGGGAATGCTGTGCTATCCATCCCGAGGAAGCTTTGGTTTAAAATGAAGAGGGAGCTGAAGGCTGCCTTGCCGAGGTTTGCTCCGTCTATCCACAGTGCTGAAACTTGTAAAAAGCACCAACTTCACTTTTTCTTTAGTGTATTATTATTGGCATAATAATCAGCAGTCGCTCTAACAGGTAAAACACATTCAAAATTAAAATCGAGGTGGGAAACTCTCACAAATACTCACAAACAAATTAGGGTGAGTGCGTGGCCATGTCAAAATCAATAAAATCGATCTCCCCKGTGCTTGCATCACACAAATGGTAATGGATGTTTGCCTGGCGTTGGTGGGGCTGGGTGTGGTGGCACTTGTTGGGCTGCTGCAATGCCTGGGCGTTCGGTGATTAATGTAAGTGCGAGGAATTGGTGCCACGTGAGGGATGCATCGGCAGCAGCTCAGCCAGCTGAGGAGGGGCTGACAAATCATCGATTCCACACACGAGCAGCTCTGCCTTCAGGATGCCTGCTAATTAATGTCTCCTACTCATTTTCCTTCTTTTTTTTCCCTTGGTTGTTTGTCTTTTTTTT
>NW_026623774.1:96774-117093 GCF_030028575.1 Malurus melanocephalus | reverse complement strand
AAGTAGTGTGTTTCTACCTCTTTTTAGTCCTGAAATTCTCACTGGTGTCTTGAAAATCATGCAACAAGTTATTGGCATCGGGGAAATGGATATTCCCTGCATTATGAATACACCCTGTGAAATATTAATGCACAGAGYGAGCCACACTTCCACTTGTTTAAAATGGAAATGATGCCTGTGCTGGGTAACAATCCATTTTGCAACATTAGGGACTCTTTTGGCTCAAATCCTAAAAAAAGGATTTTTAGCCTTCCTTGATATTAAAGTACAATTGGCTCGYAAATGCATTGGACTCCTTTTGGTTTGGGTTTCATGAATAGAAAACGTTTGCCTTAGCAGCAAACTGAGTGCCAATATTTCAGTCTGTGAAAAATCTCCTCAAAGCCCACTCTGCTCCAAAAACGTCACCGACTCCTCCAAAATCGGCATCAATAAGTTCAATTATTGTAAAACAATTTTCAGCACTGCTSCAGCCACATCAGCTAAACAAGCAGAAAAGCACTTGGCTTTTTGTGCAGCCCAGAGCAAAGGGAGGGTTTGATCAGCAGTGCTGTGAAATCCTCGGGATGCTGATTGCAAAGGGCTCGGTGCTGAAAGCAGGGCTGGCACCGAGCAGCTCCTCCAGAGGGGATGATGGATTGCATTTCAGAGCTGCCCTGTGCAAACCGGGCACCAAGGCTGCTCTTGACTCCATCACCATTTCATCGCCTTTCCCAGCCTCACTCAACCTTCAAAAATGGTTTTAAAGTCCCTTTTAAACTTCATGAGTACGAGCTAGAATAGGCAAGTTCCCGTTTCAGGAGAATGAGCAGACTCTCTGGAACACTGTATGAAAAATGACAATGATTGATGGATTTAAACGAATTTCTTTTTGTTGTCTGTGTCAATTTATTCCCATATGTTTGAAATTGTTCAGGATTTTTCAGAGTCCTAAGAACAAGGCTAACAGGAAATGGAACTTTTAGATTTTTCCAGTTCTTGGAGGCTGCTGTTCAAACATCCCAGAGCCCAAAGGAAATGTCTGCTCTGTCACAGCCTGATGATGAAATTTTGTCATTTAAAGCCTTGTGATACCTTGTTGGAGTGTGCACAGGTTGTTATTGCTTCCTGCCAGTGACCAGGGAAGTGATGGAAATATCAGAAAGTGGGGACAGGATGGAAAGTGAGGTTTTACTGGGTTTGAGAGCAGAGGTGCCAGCCTGAGCTGATGCTGAGGGCTGGGGCWGAAATGTGGGCCAGGCTCAGGTACAAAATGCCTGAAGCTGGGTCTGAGCTCCTGGGCTCAATGGCAGCCCAGTAACAAATWTAAATTTCCCTGAGTCTGCTGTTTAACACAAACTGATCGATTCTGTGAAGCCCAAACCCAATTAGCCACAAATCCTCCCTTTCTACAGGTCCTTTTTTTGTGAGGAAAGGAACAGAAACATTCGTCTTGCACTGCTGGCACAACTACAGCCCCGTTTCAGAGGAAATTTTGGCAACAAGACTTTGCCACGGTAACTTTAACTTGAGCTGGCTTCAGGCAATGGCTGCAAACCCATTGCTTAGAGGGGAGAAGGGAAAGACCCCAAGAATTGTCCTGCTGGGTCCACCCRATAGTCAATATAATTTAATATTCCTTCTGTAATGGTAACATGAGAGGTTAAAAAATAAAAAAAAGGTATTTTACTATTTTAATTAATTATTTTACACGGTTAATTTTATTAATCATGGTGCTTTGCAAAACGCGGACTCCTGATTAATGAAAACTTTCTGAGATATTCTATTTTCCTCTTTGGGCTTCTACAGAACGGGCAAAATTCTGGTTTAAGAATGCCAAAATCACAGCTAAAAAAAAAAAAAAAAAAAAAAAAAAAAAAAAAAAAAAAAACGGAAAAAAAAAAGAAAAAGGACTAATTAATCACCAGAATCACCAGAATTACCAGGAATGTTTGCTCTCACAATTCCACTTTGGTTCCAAATTCGGGTTTCCTGTGCTGTGCTGTACTGACTTGCAGCAATGAGCCCGGAACTCACCGGGAGCAGCTGCTGAGCGCTGCAAACCAATTTCCTGCTGCTGCCGCACCGCAAAACCGGGCAATAAAACCGGGAATAAAMCCCGGAGAGCCGCTCCCGGGAACCGAAACATTTTCAATGAAAATCGGAAAGGTTCCCCTTGCAGGGCGCTTTGGGAGAAAGCGGCGGGGAAGGTTTTCCGTGTCCCGAGAGGGAAGCGAACGGGAGCGCATTGCCCKGGATTGCTGAGTCACCCGCGGGGCGAGCCAGCAGCTGATGCAATCCCSACTTTATCACCGGAAAATCTCCGCTAATCGCAGCCACACCTCTCCTCTCAATAGCTGCGCTGAAGGGCTGCACATTCCCCGCGCCCAAAGCGCCGAGCGCGCAGCGCTCCCTCAGTCCCAAAGAGAAAGGGTTCAATGGTGAAAATCCCCTTCTCCCATTGAAAGACTGAAAATCCCGATCTCCAAGTTCAAAGTTGAAAATCTCAGCCTCAAAGAAGAAAGGTTTAGATGGCGAAAATCCCCATCTCCGATTGAAAAATTGAAAATCCCAATCTCCAAAGATAAAGGTTTCAATGSTGAAAATCCMCAYCTCCRAKTKMAAAATTGAAAATYMCRATCTCTGAAGATAAAGGTTTAAATGTTGAAAGTCCCCATCTCAGATTGAAACATTGAAAATTCCAATCTCCAATTTAAAAATTGAAAATCCCAGTCTCAAAGAATAAAGGTTTAAAAGTTGAAAATCCCCATCTCCATTGAAAAATTGAAAATCACAATCTCCAGAGATAAAGGTTTAGACGTTGAAAATCCCCATCTCCAATTGAGAGATTGAAAATCCCGATCTCCAACTTAAAAACTGAAAATCCCAGTCTCGAAGGATAGAGGTTTAAAAGTTGAAAATCCTGATCTTCAAGAATAGAGGTTTAAAAGYTAAAGATCCCCATCTCCAATTGAAAAATTGAAAATCACAATCTCCAAAGATAAAGGTTTAAATGTTGAAAATCCCCATCTCCAAGTTAAAAATTGAAAATCCCGATCTCTAAGAATAAAGGTTTAAAAGTTGAAAATCCCCAACTCCATTGAAAAATTGGAAATCCCAATCTCCAGAGATAAAGGTTTAAATGTTGAAAGTCCCCATCTCCGATTGAAAGATTGAAAAGTCCAGTCTCCAATTTAAAAATTGAAAATCCCAGTCTCGAAGAATAAAGGTTTCAAAGTTGAAAATCCCAATCTCCAATTTCAAAGTTGAAAATCCCGATCTTCAAGAATAGAGGTTTAAAAGTTAAAGATCCCCATCTCCAATTGAAAAATTGAAAATCACAATCTCCAAAGATAAAAGTTTAAATGTTGAAAGTCCCCATCTCCAACTTAAAAATTGAAAATCCCAGTCTCAAAGAATAGAGGTTTCAAAGTTGAAAATCCTGATCTTCAAGAATAAAGGTTTAAAAGTTAAAGATCCCCATCTCCAATTGAAAAATTGAAAATCACAATCTCCAAAGATAAAAGTTTAAATGTTGAAAGTCCCCATCTCCGACTGAAAAATTGAAAATCCCAGTCTCAAAGAATAAAGGTTTAAAAGTTGAAAATCCCCATCTCCAATTTCAAAGTTGAAAATCCCGATCTTCAAGAATAGAGGTTTAAATGTTGCAAATCCCCATCTCTGATTGAAAAATTGAAAATCACAGTCTCCAAAGATAAAGGTTTAAATGTTGAAAATCAATATATCCAAGTTCAAAATTGAAAATCCCAATCTTGAAGAATAAGGGTTTAAAAGTTGAAGATCCCCATCTCTGACTGAAAAATTGAAAATCCCGATCTCCAGGAATAAAGATTTAAAAATTGAAAATCCCCATCTCCAGGAATAAAGGTTTGAAAGTTGAAAATCCCCATCTCCAATTTAAAAATTGAAAATCCTGATCTCCAAGAATAAAGGTTTAAGAATTGAAAATCTCAGTCTTGAATCATAAAGGTTTAAAAGTTGAAAATCACAATTTCCAAGAATAAAGGTTTAAAAGTTGAAAATCCCCATCTCCAAGAATAAAGTTTTAAAGGTTGAAAGGCTGCAGGGACCTGAGGGAATATCAGTGTTCTGCATGGATCTCTAAGGTGGTTCATGCTCAGAAATCCASAGCAAAAGCACCTCCAAGAACAGAAAACTATTCTGATATTTGGATGTGTAATTCTTGGTGCTGCTGCTGCTAACAGCACAAAATTATCTGGTTTGTAATTGTAGCAGGAATTTTTGAAGTCTCAGCTGAGTGTAAACCAATAAATTCTCCATTTTCAGAATCTTCTCTAATTGTGTCCACAAGATCAGATTGTGTCATTTTAATTAAGTCATTCCTGTGTGTGACTAATTAATGATGTTTTGTTATCAGAGGAATGAGGACCAGCAATGATGCATCATTTCCTTCATGATCAACTTGATTTAGGAGAGAAGAAACTGATTTAAGGATATTTAACTTGATCTGGTAAGAATTATGATAAAAATTGTTCTAATTTCTGCATCAAAAAAACCCAAAAAAAACAACCTCAGTGCTAGCAAAATGTTAAACCGGTATTTAAGCTGTCCATAACATTAATGTGAATGAAAAACTACATTTTCAAGAGAGCTGAGGGAAATGGGAGATTAATGTATTGCTTGTTTTACTTTAAAAGCTTCACATTTATAAAAAATAATTGATATTCCTCCTTCCACRCCCTTCTGCCATAATTATGTAAAGAATCTGGATTATGCTTCCGACTCGATTTAGCTATTTTATAATAAGTTGCAGGCATACCTTGCCTACTTGATGATGTTCCTTTCAGGCTGTGCCAGTCTTTCCATTATTAAATTGTGTTTGGTGTTATGTACTTGTTGCTTAAAAAAAAAATAAATTCATTTCAAGCTCGAACTTGCCAACATTCTCAGTTAGCCATTTGTGTGAGGGAGCACAAACCCCATTGCTGTTTAGCAGCTGAACACACAATTTTTCAGTGTAATGGGAATTTTGGCCTTTTTTAAATGTTCATCATWATGAGGTCTTTGGTGTGTAGAGATGATTACTTTAAAAATAACTTTGTTATTTAAAAATAACAAAGAGCTGTATTTTGTGAATATTATCTGTGTGCTGCCCCATATTTTCTTCTCTTTCCATCCCGCCCCCCCCAATGTGACCCGCTCATAAAACACTTGATTTTTGGGTCAATCTGCAAGTTTTAAACACAACAATTCACACACAAATCCAGCCACAGGAGCCCCAGTTATGCCCTCTCCTACCATGGACTCGTTGATTTATCTCCAACTCAGAATTAGATGAGACTTGGAGACATTTGGGTGTCTTCTTGTGACATTTTTTTGGTGCAGATTTTCCATACACTTCACCCCACATCCCCAGGAGCACACAAACTTTGCCACTCAATATCACTGACCAATTTATAGAATTTTATTTATTTTTAAAAAGCTGTATGTTTTGTAGAACAGGGCAGAAATTTTCAATGGTGTAATTAATGTTTCAGGAGAGCTAAAAATCAAACACTTGAATCCTTTATGTGTTACTATGTAGAGTTCAGTGCCTTTGCTGYCAAGTTTTTTGCATGAGGTACTGAAGGGCAGAAAGAAATATTGATTTGAGATACTTCCACCTCAAGAGGATGCACCAAAATATCTCTGTGAGGACAGAAAAACCCTTTTTTCCTGGCTTTGGCCTAAGCAAAGAGTGTCCAAGTGACTTTAACCCTTCCCCAGGTGCTGCTGTTGGCTCTCCCAACTCCCATTTTTATGTCTTCAGCCTAAAAACCGACCTGCTCTGCAGTCCTTGGGCACAATTCGATTTGAGAACTGAACGTAATTATATTTTTCAGAAGTGAATTCAGACTGAATTCAGCTTTTCTTCAGCCAGCTTTTATTATCTGCTATTTGTAAAGAGAACTGAGGCCAATTAAGCCTCCAGTCTGTTGGGTTTCTTTTCATTTCATTTTTTTTTTGTTTATTTGTCTGTTTTGGTTAGAGCTTTTTTTCTTGGCTGGGGGGAAAGCTTTTTTTTATGGTTTGGTTATTATTTTTGTTTGCTTTCTTTTATTTGTTTGGGGTTTGTTTTTTTGTTTTGTTTTTTTTTAAACCAATTTCAGGCTTTTGTKGCAGTCAGAGAAAGAAGCGCATCCTCAGCCCTGTGGGGTGGGGTAGGTTGGCTGAATTTTGGGAGTAGCTCCCATCCCATCCCATCTCAGCCTCTCTCAGCTTCTCCTGCTCTGTGGGGTTGCCAAGTGGTCTCTTCTCCAAACCCTTCCTAGGCTGGGCCTGCTATCTCCCAGATCWGGGAGACGGATTCTGATGTGGCTGCAGACTCTAGACAGTTAAACTCACGCAAAATCCACCCAAGGCAGCTCGCTCTCCAGAACTCGCTGAGGGCAAAATTTGGCTTTTTGCAGTTTGAGGGTGGGCTGTTGAAGCCGGACAAGTTTCAGCTTGCTGAGTTGTAATTTAACAATATATTCTCCCCAAGACGTGCTCGCTGCATGAAAGGATGCCTGTATTTAATGCACATATTAAACCAGCCTGTAAATTCTCACATAATTTTACATTTGAAAGTGCCATTTTGAGGCGTGTGTGTGTGTACATAATTTCACTAGGCAGGGAAATAAACCACCCTTTGCTCTTCCCTTTTGTAGCTCCTGCAGACATGTAATCTACAAAGCGGGAGCGCTGCCCGATCAAATGCGCCCCATGGAATGTGCAATTATTCCAGAGGAGGGTAAATCAGTTCAGAACTTGTACTGGCATTCTTGGGGGCAGCGGGAGCCTGTGTGCCACGGGATTACATCAGCTCGCCGTGGCCCCGAGTCAAGGCACACACACACACACACAGAGCTTTCCCTTTCTAGTAACAGAGGTGTGAGAGATGCTGATGGCTCCAGCATTAGCACAGAGATGAGTGAGGAATATTTGTTGTAGCATGTGTTGGTTTAAGGAAGGCAAAAATTGGGGCGCTGGGCTTTCAAAATAAGCGTTTTGGGGTTTTTGATAGAGCCGGTCGTGATTTGCAAACACACAGAAACCATCTAAACAAGAAAAAGAACGCTTCCTCCTTGATCCCAGTTCAGAGGCATTCCCACAGCAGGTGGGGCACAGGCCTTTAAATTACAGCTCTGCTCCACGCAGGGAATCTCCTCCAGCCCCGTGGGGCCATGAGCAAACCCAAACCCCTTCCCGTGGAGGATGCAGATGGCAAATCCTGGTTTTGGGGGTGCTAAAAGGGGAGGGTTTGGCTGGGATTGAGCAGTGACAACACCAGAGGTGGAATCCATTCCGTGTGGAAACACACCCCAGATCCCAGGAGGTTTTGGGTGAATCCTCCAGCCCTCACTGCCCAATAATTGATTGGAATTGTCACCAGGACCAGCACAGGGGCAGCAGCTCAGCATTTCTGTAATTCTGCATTTCTGTAATTCTGCATTTCTGTAATTCTGCATTTCTGTAATTCTCTAATTCTGAAGCAATTAGCCCTGCTTCAGCTGGTGGGCAGAGAGTGACTAATTTTCATTTCCCCACGGGGAGAGGGGAGGAAAGGAGCATTTCCTTTCTCTTGAGCTGGAAATCTGGCACTGGGAGCCGTTTGGTGGATCTATTGTGCGAGGCAAATCTCCCGTGGACCGGGGGTGGATGTGTCACCCTGGCAGCTCCGTTTGTTTGCTCACTGAATTCCAGGGGCAGGGTTTTTGTGGCACATCCTGTTCCTTATTGAGTGAGGCCACTGGAGCTTCTGGGATCTGCATGGCTGAAGGAAAAAAAAAAAAATTATACATGGAGAAAAGCTGCCTAAAGATTCCCAATGCTCACGGCACATGGGGTGCAAGGGAAGGAAAAAAGTTTGGCTTGAAGCAGCCCAAAGTCTGGAGAGTTCAGTGATGATAGATAGGCAGGAGAGCAATCTCCCGTTTGAAGGGCCCATCTGGAGCATTTCCATAAGCAGCACTTGCAGAGATGTGCAGAGCAGCTCCAGCTGGAGCAGGCACAGGGGCTGTGATCACGGAGCTCTGCACTCACAGTGAGGATGTTCACTCCTTCTGCTTTCTTTGGGTGGTAAAACCACTCCTGCTTTCAGGACAGGAGCAAGAAGCAAAATTGTGAGACAGTCACATTTTGTTATATCTGGTGGGAATGAAATAAATATCTCCTTCTCACACTGTGATCACATGGAAAAGTTTTGCCCGATATCCCCAGTTCCCACCAACAAAATTTCAGGAGCGTTCAGCGGCAGAATTTACATAAAATATAAAATACCTGGGGGACAAGGGAAGAGAGGCACCAGCATCTTGCTTTTCCTTGACAACACAGCTGCTGGGATCCACAGGAATTCTTTGGGGGATCAMCTTGGCTGTTCTGAGCCACAGGAAAACCCAAGCCCTCCTTTAGGCTTTGCTGCAGCCTCCAAAGGCACGAGGCACACTGAGGGAGCACAGCTCTTGTTAATTKGAATTTCAGTGCTATCTCAGGCTCCTTCAGACATTCTGTGCCTGATGGAGCACATTCAGCTGGGTCATTTTAAGCCCTTACCCTATATCATCTCTGAAAAGTTCCTGTCACTCAAAACGCTCATATTAAACCTTGGAGAGGTGGCTCCCAAAATACAGAATGGTGAAATACCAGCCCACRTGCATTACTTGTTTCTTTTCTTTCTTGTCTGGAGACACCACAGTTTTTTTTTGTATTACCAGCGCAGGTGCTTTAGAAATCTACAGGATTTTTTACCAAAAATTCATTCCTGTGTAAAGAAAGCAAGAGAGGAACACAAAAAGCTTCAATTTTTCACTACTTACTGCAGCTATCTTCATGGTGTACATGGGAAGTACAGGTCAGCGGTAGGCAACGATAACAACTCAAAATCATGCTTTTAGATTAAAAAATTATTATTCCTCAGAGACTACAGAGCCTTGAAGGAGGATTTGGTTCATTGGGGGGTTTCTTTCACCCTGTTTCCATCACTTTTATAGGACAAAGACTGAGCCCTAAAGCCAGGGACCTTCTCCTCCATCACACACACCCTGKCCTGGGAAACTCAAGTGTCAGATTATGTGATGTGGATCAGCCTTCAAACCCCACATCCACTCTTGGAAGTGCTGAGCAACGCCATTGCTAAAAGAAGTTAAAACTCTAGTCCCAGTAAAACCCACAAAATCAGTTAATTTTATTTTGTTTTGTTGAAATAGTTACTATTCTTTTTTTTTAATTTTTTTTTTCATTATTTGTGGTTAAAAAACTCCCAAATATGTCTTTCCTGGGCTACATTAACCAGGGGTTGGTCTTTATGTTGTTTTCTTGGCTTATTTTAAATTTTGATACTTGAGGCATTATTTGAATTCTTTCTCTTTCAAASAAAGTTTAATTTTTTTAATAATTCTTAATCTTGAATTAATTTTGGAGATGMAATAATTTAACTGCAGAGAAGAAAATCAGCATTTCATGAAACTCATGGTAAACTATCATCTTGAAGTGGGATGTTCTTCCTTGAAAAAGAGGAGGAATTAGGGAAAATGATGGGATTTTGCAGATTTGCCTGTTTTTTTTGCAGAGCTGAATATGCATCTGGAAAACTAAACACTAATTTTAAGTACCTATTTTGAATCTCTTGATACAAGATTTTTAAAAAACATCTTTAAAAAACCTGCCTATTTAGAGGTGGATGTCTAAGGAAAAGCATTTCTGTGTTGGACGTGAGCATCGTGATACAGAACCCAAATTCATGTGTGGTGCTGTGTGACAGTTTAGATGATCTCTCCTAAATTGCTCTGAGTCCATAATCACTTCTGGTCACTTTTGGTACGGAAAAATAAACTCTGCTGGGGATCAGACTTTATGAGTGGTTGTTTGTTTGCAGCACTGTCCTGCTGAATAGGATTTTCCTGCAGGGAATTTTCCAAGGGGAGCAGAAGGGCAGAGAATGATGAAGCTGCTCCTTAGTCSGTGCTGGGATGGTGAGCAGGGACAGCACCCAGGGAGTRGCTGGAGMTGGGTTAGGAGAGGGTGSRAAAAATGGATTTTGGGAAAGGTTCTGCTGTCCCCAGAGGGTGCTGGCACTGCCCAGGCTCCCCAGGGAATGGTCCCAGAGCTCCAGGAGCATTGGGACAGCRCTGCCAGGGATGCACAGGGGGGATTGTTGGGGGGTCTGGGCAGGGCCAGGAGCTGGGCTGGATGATTCTGTGAGTCCCTTCCAGCCCATGATATTCTGTGATTCTGTGCAGACAGAGAAGGAAGCTCATTCCCAGCCATTATCAAGCTGTGCCCTTTGGGATGCCCCTGTCCATCCTGCCCAGCCTCCAGCTGCCCTCAGATCTCCCACAGATCCCATCTCAGCCCTGCAGATCCTGGGTACTGAGAAACCCAGCACCCTCTATCCCTGCTGGAGGCTGCTGGTGATGGACAAAAAAAAATTCATTTGCAGTGTTCCAGCACAGAGCCCTGTCAGTGCTTCCCCAATTTTGTGCACAGGAGCTGCACTGGACATGATCTGTTCATTGAGACAGTGCTTTGGGTGTTAAAACCACTCCTGCTTTCAGGAGAGGAGCAAGAAGCAAAGTTGTGAGACAGTCACATTTTGTTGTATCTGGTGGGAATGAAATAACTATCTCCTTCTCTCACCCCTGGATTACCTGGAAAAGTTTTACCCCATATTTCCAGTTCCCACAAACAAATTTCAGGAGCCTTCAGGAGCAACAGAATTTACGTTTTGGTGAGGTAGGAAGGGTGCAAAGTGCACACAGTGTTTACAAAGTACCCCAGTCCTGTTCTGACTAATTTTCACTGGAGAGCCAGGAGCTGTTTCAAAGCTGGGTTAATCACTCGGACCATGATTACAATCTCTTGAAATCTGCTCTGSTGCTTGGAACCAGCTCCAGGCCTGATGGACAGAAAATGGCTCCATCTCAATCTCGAGACTGAACTCGATTAGCGACTCCTGGAGCTTTTGCATTTTCCTGATTTTTAAATGGAAGTTGAATAAAAATGGGGTCTTCCTGGAGCTTTTTTATTTTCCTGATTTTTAAGCGGAAGATGAATAAAAATGGGGTTCTCCTGGAGCTTTTATTTTCCTGATTTTTTAGTGGAAGATGAACAAAGGTAGGGTTCTCCTGCTGCTTTTGTATTTTCCWATTTTTAAGTGGAAGATGAACAAAGACGGAGTGCCGTGCGTGGAAACTTGTGGCACCACTRGCTGCCGGTGCGTGGAAAAGTGGAATGAAAAGCAACCCTTGYGCTGCCAGAGATGAGCCCACAGACTCCTCTGATCCCACTGGGCATCCCTGCACAGATCCCATGGGATATTTGGGAACTGGGCTGCTCCAGCCTCACCCACCAGCCCAAATCGCGACCCCTTCCATGAGCAAGAACAAAACAATCAAAGCTCGAACGCGCCTTCCTAAACCCTCCTTTTTTTTTTTTTTTGTTTTTCCTGCTGATATTTGGGAGGTGTGTTGGGATGGCTCAGAAATGCCTTAGCCAGGAGGCAGTGCCCGGGAGGGGAGCGTGCAGCAGCTTGTGTGTGACACTCCTTGGCACGCTGGGCAGGCGGCGTGTTCCCAACCTGCGTGGGAGGATGCACCGGGCGGCTCGGCTTGCATCATCTCCCTCGCCTTCTTTTTTAATTTTTTTTTTATTCCTTCACCCCCCTCCTCCCCTTTCTTTCTTTTTGTCTTCCAGATGGTAAAACAAAGGCTGTAGTGAAACCCGTTTTCTCCCAGGAAGAGGTGGGAGGGAATTTTATGTGAGYGGAGAACTTTGCCTGGAGTGGAAATCTGGGGCCTGGGCTAATGAAGTACCTGTAATTCACATTGTACTGAATCTTGCTGAAACCAGGCATGTGCTAATGGTGAGCAGTGCCAAACTATGCATAATTACTATGCTTTCTCTGTAGCGGTAATTAATTTGCGTTAGCAGCTTTGATTAATCTTTCTAATCTAGAAGTGAAGCGCTTCTCAGACATGAAAGGCTCTCCAGTGCACAGGGTGGTTGTTGCAGCCTTGTGGAGGGTGTTTTAATCCAGTGGGGGGCAGGAAGGTGACAAAACTTTAAAAATATCAAAGTCTGGCTGATATTTATGGATTAATAACAAATAAAACAGTTCTAGCCTCTGTTTTGTCTGAGAATTCAWCAGCTAAGCTACAGGCTTCCGTCCACAGTGCCTTCCTCCTGAARGAAAAGAGAATTGTCAGTCAGAGAGCTTCTCCAGGGGCTGATCCAGAGATGAGGGCTGAGGTTCCATCTCTCAGAGGGCAGTGGTTCGATGTTGCCATCATTGTGGGGCAAACTCGCCCAGAAGTTGATTTTAGTCTGAACCTAAAGGGCTGTTCTGGGCAGGGTTGTGCCGCCCTGGTCCTGGGTTGGTCCTTGTGGCCAGTCCCACATGGGCCAGTTGTGCTTCCTGGGGCACATGGAGCTGCCCAGATCCCAGGAAAATGTCTGCAAAGATCATGGACTAAGCCTGATGTCACACAGAGCCATCAGGGGTTCCTGAGTGAGCTCAGCTCAGAATCCCTGCATATTAAATTTCCACACCTCACTGCCAACCTCCCGGGCTCCTCACCCCGAGCACCCAGCACTGCTGAGAGGATTTGTGTCACCAGAAGGTGCTTGAGGTTTACCCACAAACTGCCACACCTCCAGGAGCTGCTGTTTCTGAGGGAAACAGATGTGTCTCTGCCAACCCACCCCAAATCCTGGAGGGTTTTTGAGTGATCACAGTGCTGCTCTTTTTGTCCCTCAGCCACATCCATATTACAGTTACTTTTTCTTGTTCCCCAGTTAACACTGTTCCCTGCATATAATTCACAATGAGAAATTCAGAATGACATGAAAATAGTTTGGAACTGGATAGCCTTGAGTTTACTGAMAAACTTCAGTATTTGATCCAGATAACTTCTGTTAAAAATTGCTGCTACTTGCTCAAAGTCTGCTTTCCTTATTTCAATTCTGTTTGCACAAGTCAGAGAAATGTTTTTAAAAGATGTAAATTTTAAAATATGTTAAAACATAAACGTGATCCCTACAGTTTATAGTTTTTTTTGGGTTTTTTTTTTTTATAATGCTGATTCGACAAGGGAATTCATTGTGACAGTTTATTTTCTTACAGCTGCAATTTGTGTCCAAATATTTTACAATCATAAAGCTCCCCTCTTGATATCCGTCAAAATAGACAATATATATTGATGTCGAAACAAGCTTTGTAGAAGACATTTTTTTTTTCTTTTTAAATCAGGCATGGGACTTTACATTTATTAGAAGGTGTTCACAAAAATAAGGGCAACATCATGCATATTCTTCGCAACTAAACCCAGTTGTGGTTACAGCCTGGAAATAAATCATTTAAATAGACACATGGAGATACAGTAGTACATACACACTCTATTTATGACATTTAGTGTACTGATAACTCCCAGCAATACATCAGAAGTCTACAACCAGCTGATGGGATAAGGAGGAAGAAACTGCTTCAATTTCTCACGTTATTCAGGTGGCTTGACGAGGATGTCGGTGTGAATGGCCTCCCGAGAACAGTCAGGACTACACCGGTGCGTACAAAACACTTACACACGAAATACACATGCATTGCAAGGCGTGGGGAGCGGGCAGAGCAGGGAACCCGCYCCTCCACGCTTTATTAACACAATTCTACAAAGGAGTCTCAAATAGGGTTAGATACTTCAGTCACAGTAAGGCCACAATATTACAATGGATAAGGACCTTGGAGCCGGACATTCTGTGGGAGCAATGGAAACCTTTCCTTCTCGACAGATGTTTGTACATGGTCCTGAATGGGATCTCACCAAAGTCCTCCTGCTATCGATTCTTTTTTTTTKTTGTTTKTTTTTTTGTTTGTTTTGTTTTGTAGGTTTAACATATTGCTTGGTACAACAGTGAGCACAGTGGAGAAGGGCACAGGGAGAACGAAACCTATGGGACATTCACGTTGGCGCTGTCAGACTATAGCAGGGTGTGGACGTGAAGCTGGCTAATCAGAGAACAGACTGGCAAAGGATTTCCTCAAGTTTCGGATGGTCTCGGCTTTCGCTTCGTCCTCGTTCACGGACGATCGGAAGAAGGAGGACTCGGTGAAGCTGAAGGCGTTGGTCAGGGACTGCGACTTGCTGCAAGACACAAACACAACAGGTTCTGCATGGTCACCTCGTCCCCAGCCTCCACCCCCTGAGCACCTGGAGGAGTGGGCACAGAAGGGAATTTGTCCCTGAGATGTGACAAAAATGGACTTTAACCACAAGAAACACAACATAGAACCTTCCTCCTGCACCCCAAGCTGAACCCGCACTTGAGGRTAATATTTCTTCTAAGGAGCACGTTGGTGTTTTGTTTTCTTCCTACAGATCTGAATTGGATGATGTAAATTGGAGCTTGAGGAARGTGTGGGCCTGGCTGCTCAATCCCAATCACAGCCCGCCAGGAGTGATTAATAATTGTGTTTTGGTAAGGCTGCAAACAGCTCTGCACACAGAGTAATCAGGTTATGACCAGAGCTGGAGAGTGAATCCTAAAATTGTAATGTGCTCTCCCTCTGTCCATATATGCTGAATATTTGAGCCTTCATGGAGGCTTAAGGATACTTTATATCTTTAAAAATGCCTAAAATCAGATACCATTTTTGTCTATAAGCAGTCAGTCTGTCAATACTACTCCATGCTTAGTTCTATCATGTAACTTCTGTGCATGAAAAACACCACAAGGAAARCAAGAAGGAAAACAGCTGAAGTTTAAAACTTTAACTCCTGACTTGCAAGATAAAATAACACCTGAAAGATAGGCTTGAATTGAAATAGGACACATTAATAAGCACCAACTTTTTACAAAGACATCCCTGCACTAATTAAGCGAGTTACCTGATTTCATTTTTATCTCGGTACAATGGATTTCAGTTTTGGCTTCAGTAAAGCTGAAACACTTTTCTTATTGAGATTGTCTCAGACTCCTCATGGTTTGCAGCTTCTCTACTTCTAAACTAATAATGTAACAGCAAACAGTGCCGCAGGCRCTTTAGGTTTTTCATAAATTATAGTTGTGCTAATGAGAATAGACTGATAAATGTTTGTTTGTACTCCCTGAAAGAGGGAGGGTGGGAAGCAGCACTTGACTTGATTAGTAACACAATAAGTAGCCTAATTAAATATTTATTCACAGATTAATAACATGTACATACAGGTTAGGCAACAGCATGTGGGTGAATACAAAGCATACACATGCAAATAGAGTTAATCCCACAGGCAGGAGATCTGAGCCTTGCTGTGCACCTAAAACTGCTTCTRAAAGCTGGAAAAGCTGCTCTTATTATGGCTCACATCTTAAAAACTTCCATTTCTCCTTGGTTATTTTATTTTCAATGGAGACTCTTCCATCTGAAGAAGAGAAAAGCGAATCTGGATGTGGATAAAGAGCTAAAGGGTGGAAGTTGGGAGCCAGCACGTGGCAGAGTCCTGTAACTGTTTTTAGCTGCCTTTCTTCAATGTCAGAAGTCRTCAAGCTAAGTTTCAAACTAGAAACTGGTTTCCATCTTGCTTTAAAAAAAAACAACCTCTTTATTTTCTATGCATATTTAAATGATGGATGAATCAATTTGAGGTTTGTGATTATAGAACAGAATAAAGGAATGCATTGTCCCAGGGACGCAAGGGAAATACTGTCCTCTCTGCACACTGCCATCCAGCACAGCTTTGCACTGAACTGGGCTCAGGGGAGCACCCAGGGCTGTCTCCCATCAGTTTTAGCACGGGAGGGGGTGGGATCAGTGCTCCTTGGAGCAAACCAAGGCTCTGTGCTGGTCTCTGCACACACCAGATTCAGGACATGTGTCTGAGCTTCTCCTGGCCATGGCTGTGCTGGAACCCTGCAAATCCTGCTGCTGCCTGCCCCGAGCCCTGGGGCGGGAGCTGCGAGGGGGGACCATTGCCACCTTCTCACTGAATGCAGATAAACCAGTCAGGAATCTTCCAGAAGCAGGACAGCCACTTTTTGGTTTTTTCTTTTAGTTTTGTGCAGCATTCACTGGGCAGAGCCTGGGCACATCCCCTGGGCTCAGGCCGAGGGCAGCACAAAGAGCCAACCTGGCAATCCTGCCCAACCCTGTCCAGCCTGGGCTGCTCTGACACAGCCCTTTGGAGAGGGAATCTGAGATCTCAGGGACTGCAAGGTGAAAAGGTGAAGGAGATAAGACTTCCCTTTGGAGGGCAGGCTGACAGCACACCCAGCCCTGAGTCAGTGGCACCCAAAGGAGGAAACAAAGACACGGAAGGTGCTGCTTTGCCAGCCCTGGCTGGGGCAGACGGAATTTCACACCGTGCTTAGGCTACACCTAGTGACTTACTTTACTCCATAAACACAAACACAACTTTTTGATACATTTGAACTCATTTTAAGCTCACAGACACTTCCCACTCCCAGATCAGTCCCACCAAACCCGCGCAGTGAGCAGAAAAGGACAGAGCGACTCTTACTTGAGCTGCGGATGCGAYTGTGGCTTCTGCTGTGGCTCAGCGGGCTGAGGAGCTGGCTGGGGCTGTGCCTGGGGCTCTGCTTCCTTGGATAACCTGGAGCTGGGAGGACCTTGAGCCTGGGGCCGTGGCTGCTGGGTGGTGGGTCCGGGCGGCCGCTGGGGCTGCGAGGCTGCGGGCTTTGCTGCCTGCCCCGCGGGGAACAGGCGCTGCAATGGCTCCTGGCTTTGGGATTGCATTCCTTGGGGTTGCACTGGGCCCCCTAGGTTCAGCACAAGAGAAACTTCATCATGTTATCGTTTCACAGAGGCCTTATTCAGACTTCATACCCTTTACAACACTTTAAATTAATCCTTCAAGGTGATTTATGCTACTTGCGAGAGGCAGAACTCTACTCATGAGTGCAACAGTGCTACTCACACTCGGTACATCAGGGACGTGCTTGGAGCCCCCGTGATCATCCTGAAAATTGCTAAATAGTACCCAATTTATCCCAGGTTCTGACTTTAAATTAAACCAGTGGCGTTACACCCAGAACAGTTTTGGCCCCAGCCAAGGAGAGACTGTGAGATAACTGAGCACAGTAATAACATCGATTTCAGCAAGACATGAAACTACTTTCTGTGCAGTTATTGCAGTTATCTTCCTCCAAAGTCTTAACATCRTATCTGTAATATTCCTCTAAGGTTCACTCTTACACCAGTAAAACAACTTCATGCTGAAATTTTCCAGGCTAATTGAAAATACTTTAATAACTTACTTAACCCTTTAGTGAGATATGTCAAGAACATTACAAGAACCACAAGGAAATCATTACTAATCCTTTACCAAGGCGATCTTTCACTGAGAAGGCACAAAAGTGACAAACTACTGCGTGAAGTGTGGAACTACAGTGTGCAGGAGGGGCTCAGGCTGTCACAGCCGTGGCTGAAAGATGCTACAGCATCATCTGAGGGGTTTTTCGTGTTTTCTGACTGACAAAGTGCTGTGTCAGATATCAAGGATCACTGCTTGTATCTCAGCTCCCAGCTCCGACTGGGGTTTTCTGGTTGTTAGAACTGAATTTTGCATGTGACAATGCTCTCAGGACATCTGACTTTAGGGGAGAAAGGATGGGAGGAAATTCTGAGTATTTGTTTGTAAAATGCTTCACTCAGGATACAAGCTGTTGTAATCAGAGAACACAACTGAGCTGGGCCTTCCGGATATCTGGGAATTTTCATTCTTGCACGGGTATTTAGTGCAAGTAAAACACTCATTCTCTAAAAGAAGCCCCTCACATCTGGATATACTGCTGCAAAGCATGATTTTTTTTGAGGTTTTTTTTTTTTTTCCAGTGTGTGTGAGGACAGCAGTGCCTCAGTGAGTTTTAGCACAGTTGTGGCAGTGTGTTGTGGTGCAGAAAGATAAATCGCATGTACTGCGWGTTAAGGAATGTGCCTTCATTGTCTATGAATTTGAACCCCTTTTGTAGGAATTATTTGAAGGTGATAACACAGTCTTGCAACATCTTAATAAGGAGCATTTTTTCTTATTARCCTCCTTTCACTCAATATGGAAAACCAGAAAGGTTTCTTTCCCCCACTTGTACGTACAGGCTTGAACGCCAGAAACTTTACACTGAAGACAGATATAACTTTCTTTTTATTGCACATTAAGCTGTACAAGATATTTCACAGAAAAGATATACTGCTGTCACATTTCCAGCGTTTGCTCACTTTCTTGCAGCTGGGTTGTACAAAAGGCAACAATCATGAAAGAAACTTTTACCAAAAAAAAAAAAAAAAAAAGAACTCGACAGAACTGAACATTAAGCCTACACTGTAAAACATCTGTTCCCTGTTACCCACAATATTGCACCTAAGCATGCTGACATGCAGAGAGACATCTTGGCTTGTTTCTTGGCTGTGGGATGTAGGAATTGTGTGTGCCCCTGCGAATCCTTGGCGGGATCCTGTGTCAGACACCCAGGTCTTCCCGCGCACACACAACGCGCYGATGCCGCGTGAAAAGCGCGTGTGGACACCGCCACTGCTCCATGCAAAAAAAATAAAAATAAAATAAAAAAATACCGACTGCTCGGAAGAAAAATCAGTCATCAGATTCAGCTCTCCGCCCCAGGGCAGTGTGGTTTGGTCACTTTTAGGGTGTCTGGAGGGAAGGATTTGTGAACCTGATTTCTAAGTGGAATTTCCTTCGGTATAGAACAAAACAGCCAATGCCGTCGTTGGAATGATCACTGACCCAGACGAATGCTGATCACTAAAGCAAAATATTCATGTAATTTACTGATAGGTAGTAAACAGTAGCACTCACCACAAACATTTATATAGCTAATAATGCATACCTTAATTCTCATCTCACCAGCCAGCTCGTACGAATAAAAGAAACACTAAGAACGATGAGACYCACTGATAACTTTTTTTTCCAGTGTTTGTAGGGAAAACAGAAGCAGAACATCAGGCTGTTTTCCCTTTAAACATAATTGTTTGCACTAAACTAATGGCCACTACTCATCTTTGTGCATATTCAAGATGAAAATTACAGTTTTGTGGCTCGCTTGCAACTCAGCTTTCTGGAATGCCGGCAGTGTGCGGCTCGTGATTCTGGGCTAGATTTCTCCCAACAGATTAGCTGCCTGCTCGTGGAGTTCTCACAGCCTTTCATCAGAAACCCCTGGTGTAAAAATCACAGAGAATGTACCCACAGAGAATCTAGCGGCTGTCAGGCATCTCAAGTCCTTTTGCATGTTTGATGCCAGGCAGGTCTCACAAGCCCTATTTGTGTGGATAACGTCGGGGCTGGATTTTCTTTCCAGCTCTCATTGGTGGGAAATGGGAGACCTGAGTTGGTAAAGGAAACCACTGACATTTCTGTCCTGCGTCCTAAGGCAGGATCCTGGTTCAAGGGACCCTGSTCTGCCATCCCCTCAAACAGCGTTTGAAATGAAATGAGCTCTCACAGGAAGRTTAACAGTCCTTGAGGTACTTCTCACCAAATAACCTGGGATGTAAATCTTAGGTAAGCATAAGGTTTTTTTTTGGAAAGTATTTGCATTAGTTTCCATTAAAAATCTCCACAGACTACTAATTCAGAATGACAACAAAAGGTACTACTTCATTGAAATAGGATACATTAAATACTCACACTTTCACTGAGATATTGCACATAGGTGGCCCATTTACATCGCTTTGTAGCTAATAATTTAATGCAGAATTACTAAAAATATGAATACCAGTATGTAAAATAGAAGATATTTTAAATATTCCTCGGGAAGAACTGTATTTCATGGAGTCACCGAAACAGCAGACTTCCACTCKCGCGTAAGTAAAACTAAAACGCTTGATAAACTTTATAAAACTAGAAATAAAAAGCCTCACTAGCAAATCCTAAATCTAGACTTCRAAAAATATCTCTGGATCACCTAGCTATCGCTCATGCACACGCACAGAAAAATAAAGGCTATGGGTACGGTGTGCACACACTCACAGAGTAAGCAAAGGGCTCTGCACCTCGGGGCGGGGGGGTTTACTGAACGATAGAGAACACTCCGAAAATACTGTCTAAACCACCCAAAATGTACAGTGGCACGGGGCTCTAGAGAGGCACATTCTTTGTACACCGTTGACAGCAGCCCTGCGATCACGAGTTTTACAGAGGAAGGTTGGAAAGCGTTACACGCACAGACAGGAACAAGGAAACAACCAGACGGGAGAGTTGACACTGCATAGAAAAAACACAGTCCAGGTCAGCACTGAAACAATGGCAAATCGAACGGAACCGGGATGCTTGCTTTTAACATCGTTTTGTTTTCTTTTCTTTCAATTTTTGTTTTGTTTTTGTTTTTTTTTTT
>NW_026623774.1:94199-96694 GCF_030028575.1 Malurus melanocephalus | reverse complement strand
TTTGTTTTTGCTTTAACCCTTTGGCTTTTGGTGTCAATTATCTAAGTAGCCTGGACTTGTTTTGGTCCTACTGCAACGCCATTACAGTCGAGAATGTACTGTAAACAACCTTGAGGTGGTGGTCGCTGAGGTGGGATTTTGTTTGGCTCTGGCTCCTTTAGTGATCCACTCTGGAAAATACATTTGAAAACAGAAGAGAGAAGAAAAAAATAAAATTAGAGCAGCTCGGTTCCAATTTTCCACTAATTTGTCTTTATTTTTATTAGAAAACTCTTCATTGCTGGGGCTGAACGTATACTTTAAATTTATTCCAGATATCCTTTTTKAATTTAGTCGCTGTCTGACTTGATATATGAATGCTGGGCTAGTCCAAAGCTGAGCTCTTMTAAAAATTGTTTTCCCTTTGCTGCATATGATGGGGATGCAGGCAGTGCCTTCCCAACCCTTACCTCCATTTGGGGAAGGACTTCATCCTCAGTTCCCAGCACCAGAAACCGTTTTGGTTTTTTGTTTTTTATTTTTTTTTTGGTATCTCAGTGCTTCTCCTCTCTTTTAATTTTTAATTTTTTTTTTAAGTCTGACTGAATATGAAGTTGATTTCAGCAGATACCTTTGTGTAATTTAAGCAATAACTGATTTTTAACTATGTCCCCTTGTATCCAGGAGCGTTTGCACAGCAGGACTTTGGCCAGCGATAGTTTCACTTTGATTTGCTGGCTGCAAGTGGGGAGGGAGATGAGCTGCTCCAGCTTCGCTGTTTTGCTAAGCAAAATGAAAGAAGAAAGCAAAAACCACAGACAAATAATAAAAATAATTGAAATTACTTCATGCTTCTCCATCTGACACGTTATTAGAAACACATGTCATCGTTCACTTTTCAAAACAGGAGGTTTATTTGGCAGCATCCTTTTCTCATGGATACTTGTGAAAGGAAAGGATGGGCCTGAGCCACAGCCTTGGAGCAGAACAGCCTCTGGGAACAGGAGTGTTCAAATCCAAACTTTTTCTTAGGCCTTTCTCTAATATTTTGAAACGTGAACAACATTAAATCATTGCTTGCAATAGTTTCTGATTTTTTTTTAATGATCCAGAAATCAAATTGCCATCTGTCAAGAGGGGAAAAAAACCCAGAATTTATTAAACAGCAAATGTAAAATCAATTAAACACGTTTCTGTTTTTTTTTTTTTTTTTTTTCCTGATAGATTTGTATTTGATCTGGTTCCTAGTGCTTTATTTCCAGAATAAATCTCACTCCTGGTGCTGTGGGTTCCTGCCCAGCAGCGCAGCTCTGAGAGCTCCAAACGGCACAACAACCCTCCAGTGCACGGAGCTGGCTTGAAAAAAACCAGAAAGAAACAAAAAACAAAGAAAAGGGCACAGGGCAGCTCCAAAACTCTCAAAACTCAGCATCACCAACCTGCAGAAAGCCAAAAGAGGAGCAAAAATGGTGCACACAGACTCTGATCCATGAATTACCCGACCCCGTTACACGGCCCCTGGCCAGCACCACCAAACGAGAAAAGTTTGTGAGGAAAGACAGAGCCAGGAGAAAATGCCACAGCGCTTTAGGGCAGGTTAAAAGTCCTTCCTGCTTAATTTCCCTCCTTGCTCTGTGTGATCAATACWTATAAATGTYGGCTTTTGCAAATATTAAAGTGTAATAAATATATTGCTTTGTTAGCTTTTGCAGATATTATATAATATTAATAAAAAACAATTACAAATATTAATTAATTTACAAACATTTTTTCAAATATTACAATAAATATATTGTATTGCTAGCTTTTACAAATATTCAGAATTTTAATCATTAACAATTACAAATATGAACTAATTTACAAATGTATTTACAAATCTATTATGTGTTGTACATTCCAATGGCAATTTTGCAAACATAATTAATATATTTGAAACACTAAATATTGAGGTTTTACAAGATTTAGAGTTATTTTAATGCTAATGTCAGTTAAATAATAATTTCTGTCCTGTTAATGGCAAAACCTGTTGGATGCATCAAAAAGTAACAGATGGGCAAGGTGAGAATAAATGCCTGACCACAAAGGTGACAGTGCAGCAGCCCCTAGGATTTGCTAAGTGCTGTGAAAAAAAGTGTAAATATGCAGAATTGTTTACAAAGATGTATTTGGCTAATGAAATAAAAAAAAAATCTAAAGAAGTTGCTTTTATATAAAATGTAATTGCTGTTGTGAGAGCTGCTGTGGCTGCAGCTGTGGGCCCTGTGGCCCTATGGATTGTGTCCCCTCTTGTCCCTTATTCCATCCCCATAAATCAAACATGGACTGTGTCCCCTCTTGTCCCTTATTCAATCCCCAAAAATCAAACATTCGGATTTCTGGAGCTGCTCTGCTCCCCTGGGCACGCTCAGCACCCACAAAGGTTTTGGGATCCCCTCTGGATAATGAGCTCCTGCARCATCTGGATTGAATCAGGAGCTCCCTGGGGACCAGGACCACCAGCCCAGGGTGGAATCTGG
>NW_026623774.1:83250-92954 GCF_030028575.1 Malurus melanocephalus | reverse complement strand
TTGGGTTCTCCTGTCCCAGTTTGGGTTCTCCTGGCAGTCTCCCCCCTGTGCCTGGGCTCTGCTCAGCCCTGGGGACGCTCACGGTGCTCCAGAAGGGAAATCACCAGCGAGGTGCCAAAGTTCCCTGAGCTTTGTGGGGCTCGAAGAACTCCGGGATTTTCCTGCTGGAGGCCCAAAGACACCACCTGACTTTATTAGAAAGCACACAGGGTATTTAATAATTGTAATTAGTGTGATTAGCACGTGGCAGGCTCCTGCCCTTCCCACGGTGGCACAGGGTGGCCAAGGCAGGGTGTGAGTGCTGCTCTTTATTCGCTCAAACCAAAGGCCACGTGGGTAAAACCTGTGTTTTATGGAGAAACTGGAGTTTAAATTCACATGGCAGTTTAAATTCACATTTCTTTCAAAGCTGCAATCTGCAGGGCTCTGTGTGCCCATGGCTGCAGCAAATCTGCCCTTTGTTCTGRCCCCAAGCTGGGGTTTTATGGCTCTGATCAGCACATCTCTGATCCCAAACCGAAACGAGCTGATCCCAAATGAAACCTTYAGGAAACACTGCAGGATCCTGCTAATCCTCCCCCAGCTCTGCAGGGAGCAGGGAGCCTTTGTGCATTTTCTGTTGAAGGTGCATTTCCCCCTCTCCCATCCCTGACTGCAGCTGTCCTGATTTTACCACCCACACATCCTTTTTTTTTGTATTATTTTTTTTCCCCAGCTATCACCTGGTGCTTCCAGGAACCTCACCCACACTCCAGGCCAATCACATGGGTATATTACTTTGGCTAATTAGCCAACCCACCCAGGCTGACCCAAAAACTCTAATTAGTGCTACATTCCTAATTGAAGAAACCTTACTCATGGTTTTAGAGTGGTCTGGAGTAACCCAGCCCTTTTCAAGAGCTTTTCTTTCAGACACTCACAAACGCTGATAGTGGATATTAAAGCAGGCTTTGAACCAGCCCTGTTTGCTGCCCTGAGCCAAGGCCTTTAATAAAATCCAGGCTCCTTCTCAAACACCATTTGCTGGCAAATGAACTCRGCAGGGAGGTGCCAAGGAGAGCTGCTCTGAGCAGAGGGGCTGCCCCAGCCCTGTCCTGCACAGATCTTCACCCCTCTCACTGATTTTCTGMTTTCCCAACCTCAAAGTTCACCCTTTCCCAGCAAAAACGTGTTTTGCTGCTCTGCAGCTCTGATCTGCAAATGCAAAACCTCTTGCTGGGTTCAAACTCTGCAGGGACCAAGGGTTAAATGCTGGGTTTATCCTGGAAARTGGCCCTGCCATTTCCCATTTCCTCGTTGGGATCCCATTTTTTGGGATGGTTTAGGGTGACCTGAGTGAGGGAAGGAGCCCCTTTGGTTTGTGTTTTGTGGAGCACAACTTTCACATTCCATCCTCATTCCTGAGGAGAGTGGACCAGAGGATGGTGACAGGGACAGCACAGAGAGCAGCTTCGGGGAGCTCTCCTGCTCAGAGGGGTTTGCTGTTTATAAAACACCCCAAAAAATACAGCTTCACTCAAAAAAATACAGCTTCACCAAAAAAAAATACAGCTTAATTTAAAAAAAAAATACAGCTTCACCCCCCAAAAAACAGGCTTCACTCCAAGAAAATACAGCTTCACCCAAAAAAATACAGCTTGACTCCCCCAAAAATACAGCTTAACTAAAAAAAGACAGCTTAACCCCAAAGAAATACAGCTTCACTCYGAAAAAATACAGCTTTACCTCACAAAATACAGCTTGACTCCAAAAAAAATACAGCTTTACCCCCCCCAAACACAGCTTCACCCCCAAAAACACAGCTGTACTCCAAAAAAGCACAGGTTCACTCCAAAAAAATACAGATTCACCTCCCAAAAATACTGCTTCACCCCAAAAATACAGCTTCACCCCAAAAAATACAGTTTTACCCCAAAAATACAGCTTCACTGGTGGAAACCTCCAAGCCCCACAGATGCTGCAAACCCACTCCAGTGATTTCTGAGCTCTGGAGAGAACATTTTCCCCAAAGGAACAATTTGGCTGCATAATGACTTTAGGGGTATTGGCTMATTATGGCCAGAGCACAAATCCCACTATTACTGGGAAGATAAATGTCTTGAGATGTCTCTGGAGCACTTCCTTCTTTTCCACGCTCACCTGCAACACTCTACTTAGAAATTTTGGGGTAGAACTGGTGGAAAGAAACCTGTTTATTCTCCMAATCAAGCTGTATTGGAATTTAGAATTAGAATTTGATCAGGGCATCGCTTCTTTTTCTACCTTTATATAAACGCAGATTGGATTCACAAACRCTTGAATTTTGAACAGTCTGAAGAATGTTGAAATGGGTGGGAGCAAAAGCAGCAACTTGGCAGGGAAATAGCCCTTGGGCAAAAGAGATGCTAAACAGAGTCCCAGCAAAAATTGATTTTGATTTGGCTGGGCTTGAAGACTTTGTGAACTGCAGTTGGAGCACGTAGAGTTGTTTTTGGGACTCRTTTGGTTTTCTTTGTAATGCAAGGACAGGAGCTTTCCGTAGGTATTTCAATATTGGAGGGGAAGGCCGTGCTTTTCAGGTCAAGAAGGAGAGGGATTTATTGAGAGTTGCCAAAATATGAGCTGAGTTGGAGCTCAGAAAGGAACAGGAATAAATAGAAAAACACTCAAGCAACAGGAGAACTGAGAAAAAAAATGGTGATTGTTAAAGGAGAGAGGTAATTGAGACAGTTTAAGTGGAAAGTAAAGAGTAAATGAATGTTTGAAGTGTSGTGGATGGTGATAAATGCAGGAGCAAGGGCAAAATGGCAGGTGGGATAAAAACTAAAAACGAGCTGCAGGTAAAAATAAAATAAAATGTAAAAATAAAACATTCTCCAGCTCAGAAATGAAAACCAGCTAACTCATGAGAGGCAGCATTCCATACCAGATCTCTCTAAAAAATTGGGATTGTACAAGGTGTTCTGGAGAAGGTGAAGCATTGATATTCCATTGTGGARTCACACTGTGGGTGAGGAAGTGGCTGCTGAGGAGACAGAGTTATGGRAGGAAAACTACTGGGAAGGACATTAGTGGGATGCAGAACTTAATTAATGAACAAAAAGTGGGTGTGTGCTGCTAAAASCAGAGCTGGGAGACTGTAGGGCCAAAACATCCTAAAGAAAGGATGAAATCGATAAGTGGAAATTTAAAAAAAAAAAAAATTAAAAATGAGATGTGCCAAATAATTTATTTGTGGGCATAAGAATTATTTATTTATTGATTTCTTTGAAGACCATGAAAGGCCACTGACTGAAATGTAGTGGGAAAGGTTTGTGCAGTGAAAAGGCCAGAATCTCCTCCCCAATGTTTGCAGTCGGTGCCAGGTCTCAGAGCCACCAGCCCTGCCCAGGAAAGCTGAACTGCTCACAAAATTGAGGAAAACTGCCCTAGAGCCCTTGGAAGGACCTGTCTGCTGGTTTAGTGCAGTGAAATGTTTTATAAAACATTTATAACGCGGTTTATAAAGGTTCTGGGGCAGAAACCGAGCCATGGGACARTGCAAAATGAGGAGAAATATAAATAAACTGAATAAAACTGGGCTGCAAACAGGCACTTACTGTAAAATTCAGTGAAGCAGTGAAATCCTGAAGTGGGTCTCTGATACACAGAACCCAAAAATATAAAAACTTTTAGTAACTTGTTGTTTCCTGYTCCATTCAGAGTGCAGGGAGCGTGGCTGGGATGGCTCCTGTTGCTGCTTCCCYGATTTCAGGGGCTCTGCTCCATTGTGGTGCCAAAGGCACTGAGCAGARCCACAGGTTTTTTTGCTTTTTGTGTTTTTTGCATCTTCCCTGAGGACTGAGGGGGAAGCAGGGACAGCTGCAGTGAGAGAGGGGTTTATGTGCACACCTTAAAGAAGTCCACTTTCCTGCCCAAAGAGGAGAGCTCTCTCCTGCCTTTCCCAGGTTTTCAGAGTGCCACTGTCCACTCCTGCAGGGCTGGAGAGGGGAATTGCTATGGAAATAGAAATTCTGCAGAGGGAATTTCTGTGCAAAACCYTCCCTCAGCAAAACTGAGGCCAGACTGGTGATTTTTCATATGGAAATTGTCACAAACAATTCAAAAACTCAGAGCAGATTTTCTTGCTGCTCATCTGACTTCCCAAACTATCTCTGTTAGAGCCTTCCCCTGCATGGGTAGAAARTGATTGTTCAGAGCAGAAAGCAAGAAAATCAGCACAATTTTGACATGAAATAGTATTTTAAAAGTGAACTAAAAAGGGTTTTTTTTTCCTTTTTTTAAACATGATTAAGTATTCTAACTTAGATTTTCCCATTGCTAGATAACGAATTAATTCACAGGCAACAGCTTCCACCTTGAATATTTTTTCAYCCAGTTTCAAAAATCAGAATCCTGGGATGGTTTGGGCTGGAAGGGTTTTGTTTGCAGCCCCCAGGGTGGGCAGGGCCAGGTCCTGGCAGAGCAGAGGAAGGGGAAGGTGAGCACCCAGCAGAGACACCCCAGAGCTTTCCCTCAAACAGATGAGCTCCCCCTGTCCCTTCCAACCCTATTTCCTGTTATTCTGATGAACAAAAAATCATCCCACCCTTCAACTGTTGAGGTTTCTAGAGAAGGAGGATGTGGACTCTGTAGGGAAAATGAATTTCTGGAGCACCCTCAGTTGCTGAAGCTTTCTGCTCTCCCTTCCAGGCAACAATTCTGCCAGACGAGGATGCGSCTCTGTGATTGTTTAAAGAAATCAGATTGTTTAAAGAAATCACATTTGCACTTTGCTGTCGGGGAATGTTGAACATTTGGGGCAGCCCTTCCCAGGAACAGATGGTTCCCCCAGGCAGGGCAGGGATGTGGAGCTGGAGAGCAGCGAGCTCCCCCCTGTGCTGACACCGAGCGGGATGAGAGGGGCAGGGGAGAGCCCAAAATGGGTGGAAAAGGGGTGAAACAGAGCCAGGAGATCACTCAGGGGCTGGGAAAGTGCATTTCCTCCATCCAGGAGATCCCCCAAAACCTGGCAGGGTGAATTTCCTTAATTCTAGAAATCACTCAGAGCCTGGAAAAGTGAATTTCCTCCATCCAGATCACTCAGAACCTGGAAAGATGAATTTCCTCTATCCAGGAGATCACTCAGAACCTGGCAAAGTGAATTTTCTCCATCCAGGAGATCACCCAGGACCTGGAATGTGAATTTCCTCCATCCTAGAAATCACTCAAGGCCTGGGAAAGTGAATTTTCTCCATCCAGCAGATCACCTGGAAAAGTGAATTTCCTCATTCCAGGAGATCACTCAGGGCCTGGCAAAGTGAATTYTCTCCCAGCTTTCCCAGTGAGCACAGGAACCTCCAAACTCCCAGGGGATAAGGCAGGGCTGGACAGTGCCAAAATCCYGAGCTGAGAGTTGGGAGCTGCAGGGAAAGTTTTGAGCCCCAAGCCCAGGGGTTTGGGTGATGCTGTGCTGAGCCTGCCCCTCCTGTCCTGCTAAAAACAGATGGTTTTTATGGTGTTTTGAAATATGGGATGGTGAGTGGTCACTGCTGAAGCTCTGCAGAACTTCACCTCGAGACACAAATGCAGACAGAGAAGATCTGTTTGCCTTAGTGAGCAAAAAACCTCTGGGGAAATAGTTACAGTGAGATACGAGAAAGTAAATTCACAGAAAGCTGTGGCCATGAGAAAAAAAAAACAGGAAAGAAATGAGGAGAACAGAAGAAAAACAAGAAAAAGGGAAATGAAAAAAATACTTTACCCTTTACAATGTATGGGAATAAAAACTAATTGCTAGTTGTTTGAGTTCTTATCAAATACGAAACTTCTTTGTAATAAGCAAATAAAAATGATATAAAACTTCTTTACAAAAAACCCTACAGTAAGTCTGTGTCTCATTCACTCACACACAAAGATCCACCGTTAGTGGATCCATTCCACGCTGGTTTATCCCTGGAAAAAAGAGAGTTTGGGAAAGGAAAGGTGCAGCAGACTCAAGGGCATGTGAAACCCCACATTTTGTGTTTTTAGTGCTGTCGCAGGGTCACAGAGCCCTGGGGTGGCAGGGGGTACAGAAAGGAGGCACAAACCTGAAATAAATGTGAAATAAAAGTGAAATAAATGTGAAATAAATGTGAAATAAATGTGAAATTGAGGGCTCTGCTGAGAACCACCCAAAATCAGCCCTGGCTTCCCCTCCTGCTCCTCGTGGTTCTCTGAGAAACCTCCTGAGCCCTTCTGGAAAGCGAGAGACCCTGGAGGGGGTTTTGAACACAGCTTTGCTCTGCTGGCAGCTCCAGAGCTCCATCACCACATTCCAGAGCTGGAACTGGGGCTCTGTCTGAGGGTTGCTTATTTTTTAATTTTTTTTTTTTTCAATGGACAAATCAAGAAAAGTTGAAAATGAGCTGCTCTGGTTTGGATTCTTCCATAATTTCTCTTGGTGCTTGTCTCTGTTTGAAGGTTTTGACACAGATTTAGCACATGAAATATTGAAAATAAACCATGGCAGGGATTGCTGGGGAGAGTGACAGAATTGCTGAGTTAAATGTGGATTAAAGCCAAGCAGCTCTGCTTGACAAGGTATGATTTAAAGGGAAATCAAACAGAAAAGTCAAGTGGAGACAGGGATTAATAATAATAGTAACAATAAAAAAAGTAGAGAGGAAACACCGACCATGGTGGGGGAAGGAAGGGAGACCGAGGAAAAGCCTACAAAAAAAGATGTTGGTCAAAAAAAGAGATGTTTCTATTAAGTTCAGTTTGAGTAAACAAAATCAGAGAGTTAAAATAGATAAAAAATAGGATAAAATAAAAAAAAATGAAGAAAATGTTGTATATGGTAATTACAGCATTAAATAAAACAAAGAGCTCCAGCCTGGGCCCTCCTGCCCTGTTTGTGTCCAGGGCAGCTTTTCCCTTTCTGGAACAATGGGATCAGTGCTCCCCTTGCTCCCATTGGGGAAAGGATGGGGTTTGCTGTGGGTTGGAATGAGGACAAATTTACGGCTTCCAAAAACACATCTGTGCAACCCAAAAGCTGTTTCCCAGAGAAGCCCAGCCAGAACAGACTGGCCACCCTACAGCGGGGCTCAGGATTAATCCAAACCCCAATTATTTCCCTTTTTCCTGAGGGGAGGGACCACGGAGAGTCAGAATTCCCAATAGCAGTGGGAGAACAAGAGATAACCAGGAGATCACCTGGCAGGAGGGAATAAAAAGCTAAGAAAAGCATCAATTTGTTGTGTGAGTGAAAGAAAGAAGAGAATATTATTGTTCTGTTTAAAAGAAATGTGGAAAAGTACCTATTAATAATAATAGTAATAGTAATGGTAATGGTAATAGCGATAGCAATAGCAATAGCAATAGTAATAGTAATAGTAATAGTAATAGTAATAGTAATAGTAATAGTAATAGTAATAGTAATAGTAATAGTAATAGTAATAGTAATAGTAACTTGCTTTGTTTTTCAGTTTTTCCAGCATTTTGTGGCCCTCTCAATTACAAAATCAGCACTGAGGCTGGAGATTTGTATCCTACAGAACCTCAGATCATCCAAATCCTCCTGGTTCGGATTCCTGACCCTCTCAGGTAGCCTGGGGTTTTTTTTCCTTTGGATTTCTCCTCTAACGAGTATCTTTGTGAGCAGCTTTTTCTCTGACCAAGTTTTTGCAAAAATGGTTTCTTTTTCCAGGTACACTGCTGCTGATAAGCATTCAATACAAAGTACTCAGAAATTAAAAAAATAATTCAGGCTACAGCCTGAAATTTTATTTCATTTGGACAAATTTCTGTTGCTGTCAGGAGAAATTGAGACCCAATAATCCCGAATTTTTAATAGCTGACCTTTAGGATATTCTCTTATGGTCTGAGAGCAGCTCTCTGTGCCTGCCTTGGCTCTCACTCCATCTGCTGGTGCAGGCGATGGATTTTAAAGCAGTTTATTTTCCCTTTCACAATCACTTTGTCAGTAAAATTCCTGCTCATATATTTATGTGTTGTGTCCTTATCAATATTTAAATTTTAGGATTTCCTTTCCCGCAGGAATTTTGTGTTTTTGATAAATTGCAATGCCTAAATGTCGGGTTCAAATGTTTAAAATCAATCCAGCTTTGTGAATGAAATATTTGAAATATGTGAACATCCTTCAGCCAGCAGTTACAGCTGAGCTCTGCCTCTCTTGGGGCAGGGGTGGTGTTCAAAGGTGGACAAAACAACCTCAGTGCAGGAAAAAAAAAMCCCMAAACCTATAATTTTATATTTGCGATAARTAAATTTTACTGGGAGGAAATTTTGGGTGCCCCAAATGCAGCCTTTGACAGGGATGTGGTGAGCTCAGGCTGCCACTTGTTKATTTTCTGCTGCTTTTCTTAATTCCATGTGTTTATATGGGAATCTAAAAGAGTTACAGCTGCTCTTCAGATAATTTCACTGGCACAGAAAAATTCAGAGGTTAAAAAAAGAAAAATTCAAAGGTAAAAAATCGTTTTTGATTAAAATAAACACACACAGATAAACATTATGTGTGTGTATATACATATATGCACTTATATATGTACGCATTCAGATAGCATATTAAATATATATTATATAAATATAATATTTATATAAAGGTATAATTCTATTTTTATAATATGTAAAATGCATATTTTTATCTATAAATACATTGTATTATTATATATTCTATAATTACATATTATATGTATTGTATAATTATATTACATTATTTTATATATTGTTATATATAAATAAATGAATAAAAAATAATATATATGTATTCTATATTAAAGCAATGAAAAGAAAGAAATTCCTTATAGTATCATGAAAAAAATTTGGAGTAGGGAGTGTTTCTGATTTTTAAAATATATAGAAAATAAATAAAATAYATATAAAATAAATAAATAAAGAGATAAATATATGAATATATATAAACAAATATATAATGAATATAGAAAAGAAACAAATAAATAAATCTATATGTATTCCATATTAAAACAGTGAAAAGAAAGAAATGCATTATAATATCATTATGAAAAAAAATCCTTGTAGGGAGCTTTTCTGATTTGTATAATATATAGAAAATAAATAAATAAATAAACAAATAACAAATATACGTAAAATATAAAAGTATATAAAATATATAGAAGAATATGCTAATAAATATATAATTAATATAGAGAATAGAGAAATAAATGAATAAATGTATATATATATATTCCGTATTAAAATAATGAAAAGAAAGAAATTCATTACAATACCCTTATGAAAAAAAAAATTCCAGTAGGGGACTTTTCTGATTTGTAAAACGTATAGAGAATACCTTTTTTTGTGATTCAGCTGATGGAATACGATGTAATAATTTGCAATAAAGAGTCCAAATAATTCCCTAAGTAATTTATAGCAGAAGAGGAGCCACGAGGTGTCGCCGGGACGCAAAGAACCAAAATTCCGCAGCAGAGGGGGCACCACCTCCGGCAGAAAATCACAGATTGGAGAGCGGCTTTTGCCTKCGAGAGCCCTCGGGAGCTGCTGCCCCTCGTCAGCTGTGATTTACCTGTCCCTGCAGTATTTACCTTTGTTCTTGGTGAGTTTTGATGCTGAAAGTTTCAGTTGCCACCAACAGATTCAGGAAGGCATCCTTTGGGTCACCACAAGAGCATCAGAATGAGAAACGCAATTTTCCTCACCAGGGGCTACGATTTTAAAAGACTTTTATGGACTTCTACTGTTAGATACTTGAATAA
>NW_026623774.1:81851-82757 GCF_030028575.1 Malurus melanocephalus | reverse complement strand
TTTATTTTGTCAGGCAGCTCCTAATCCCACCAAGGGTTCCTGTTCCAATCAAGGATTTATGTTCCAATCAAGGTTCCTGTTCTAACTARGTGTTCTTGTTCTAATCAAGGGTTCTTGTTCTAAGCAAGGGGTCCTCCTCTAATCAACGGTTCCTGCTTCAATCAAGGATTCATATTCTACTCAAGGGTTCTTGTTCTMATCAAGGATTCCTTTTCTAATCAAGGATTCCTGCTCCCATCAAGAGTACGTATTCCAATCAAGGGATCTTGTTCTAATCAAGGGTTCCTGTTCCAATCAAGGGTTCCTATTCCAATCAAGGGTTCCTGTTCCAATCAAGGGTTCCTGTTCCAATCAAGATTCCTGTTCTAATTAAGGGTTCTTGTTCTAATCAAGGGTTCCTATTCCCATCAAGGGTTCTTGTTCTAATCAAGGATTCCTTCTCTAATCAAGGATTTATGTTCCAATCAAGGGTTCCTGCTCCAATCAAGGGTCCTGTTCTAATCAAAGGTTCCTATTCCAATCAAGGGTTCCTGCTTCAATCAACGATTCCTTCTCTAATCAAGGATTCATATTCTACTCAAGGGTTCTTGTTCTAATCAAGGATTCCTGTTCTRATCAAGGGTTCCTATTCCCATCGAGGGTTCCTGTTCCAATCAAAGGTTCCTGCTTTAATCAAGGGCTCTTGCTCCAATCAAAAGGGTTCCTACTCCAATCAAGGGACCTTGTTCTAATCAAGGGTTCCTTCTCTAATCAAGGGTTCCTGTTCCAATCAAGGGTTTCTCCTCCAATCAAGGATTCATGTTCTACTCAAGGGTTCTTGTTCTAATCAAGGATTCTTATTCTAATCAAGGGTTCCTGCTCCAATCAATCCATTCATTTATTGGGGTTTTATCCATTCATTTATTG
>NW_026623774.1:73979-79261 GCF_030028575.1 Malurus melanocephalus | reverse complement strand
ATCTGTAATTTAAGGAAATTGAAGGAAATTGAAGGAAATTTAAGAAAATTTAAGGAAATTCATGGAAATCTGTAATTTAAGGAAAAGAAGTTTAATGTTGAATAGCATCCTGCTGCCATCAGTAAGGGCTGAATCCTTCAGGAATAAYCTGAAATAAATAGGAACCTACCAGAGATCCATCAGCTACCCAGGATAAAATCCCTGATTACATGATCGTGATGAYATTGATTTATCATGATGATTATGATGGTAATTCAAGAGAATTCTTTTTTACAAATAGAATTCACCTTGTTTGAAATTATTTTCATTCTGTGTCTTSTTTACTCATTTAAATACATTTTTTTCTCTTTTATTTTTGAGATTTACTTTGAGAGTTAGGCCAAAACAATGTGTTTTCAGTTTGTTTAGACTTCAACACCTAGGAGTCCTGTTCAGTCGAGGCATTGATTTTATATTTCATTCTCACCAAAACTGAATTTGGGATRTTTTTCTGTGGTAATACATAAATTACCATTTTTCCCTCTTTTAGGCTCAGGACTCTTCCCAGACCCTTCAGAATCCTGGAATAATTAATTTCATCCCAAAGTCTGCTTTAAGAGCAAAAACSCTTTTCCATGGACATTCTGAGTGACAGGAATGAAGGAATTTAGGAACCTGCTAAAAATGTTCTTTATATCCTATTTTTATTCCGGACTCAGGTGGGCAGCTTTGCTTTGGAAATGCTTGGAAACTTTATTGRCATCCAAGAAACACTCAGCTCCTTCTGATGACACCAGTAACAGTAAACATCCCTTCTCCCTTGGCTGCTCTGAAATCCAGGAAAGCCCACCCAAAACCTCCCTTTATTCCCCCAAAAATGTGATATATCAAATGTGCATCYATCARCGTGACAGTGATGCCTGTTACTGCTTTAAATTTTGATTTATGTTGGTATGTACTGAGTGGAGAACTATAAAATCCAGGAAAGCCTTCCCAAAACCTCACTTTTTTCCCCAAAACATGATATATCAAATGTGCATCTATCAAYGTGACATCAGTTACTGCTTTAGATTTTGATTTATGTTGACTTGTAATGAGTGGGCAACTCTAAATTTGACTCTCTGCTCCATTCCAACACACAGATAATCTCCTCCTCCTGAAAGGAATTATTTTGGCATGAGGTGATTTATTTTTTCCCCTTCTTGCCTCTCTTTTTCAGTGCCTTTACAACAAACCCGAGTCACGTTGAATGGAAACGTCCCCATTGTGAGTGGYTCTGTGGCCAAACCCATTTTGTGCTCAGTTTCAAGTGGCTGCTGTATAAATAGAAGCCACACCACTTCTTTTTTTTTTCATGTGGGACAGGGTATTTTTATATCTTYGAGCACGATGAGGTATTTGAAGAACAAATTAGTCACTCTGCCTCAAGAGCTGGTCTGTCTGAGGCGCGCCACAAAATTGTTCTCAAAATACAGCAAAATACAGCAAAATATAGCAAAATATAGCAAAAATAGCTGCTTGGTTTAGGTTTGGTAATTCCTGTATTTCAGTTTGGCTGATCCTGGTGCTGCCCCTGGGGTGCAGAGGTCCAGGGCAGCAGACAATCCTCGACAGATCATGGTCAGGGTGGCTTTAATTGTAATTTTTTCACATCTCTGCACAACCTGTTCTAGCTCCTCACCCCCCTCATTGTAAAGGATTTAAAAAAACAGAAATAAATTTAAATTGAAATTAATGAAGAAATTTGTCTCTCTTTCAGTTTAAAACCATCACCCTGGCACACAGTTTTGGTGAAAAAGGGGGTTTAAAAATCCCGGTTAAACACAGACCCCCCAGGTCACCTCTTGTCACTGGTTTCCATCCAAACACCCAATTCCTCATCCATCAAATTCCACCCAGCAAACACACACCTCTCCAATGCAGGGACAAAACCTTTCTGTCCTCAGAGCCTTTGACAAAAATGCCACCCTCCCTGCAGTTTTTAAAAGGATCAGTGAAATAAACCCCACAACTGGAAATGGGAACACAAAGGGAATCCCTGAAAGGTCAGGGCCAGAGCTCTGCATCCCCATACTCCAACTGTCAAACCATGCAAGATGAAAATAAAATAAAAATAAAATGAGCGAAATGCAAATATTTATAACTTTGACCAGGTTTTTACCACACTGAACAAATTTCAGGAGTTTCCTACATTTACAAGGTATTTTTGTGAATTGCAGCACATTAAAAAAAAAAAAAAACAAAACCCAAAATGTATTAATTCCTCACAAGAATAAGAATTACTGTCAATATTCCTTCTGAAATCCTCAGAGCAGAGTTTTCTATGACAGAACTATGACTCTTCCCATTATTTCCATGACTCTTCTCATTATTTCCATGATATTTTACATATGGAACTGAAAGGAAACCGTGCAAAGCCTGGAAATTCACAGAACCCACCGGTATCATTTCCTGGTAGAAACACAGCAACAGTTGCACTTCTGGAGAAAATCTCATTGAAATATAACAAACTGGTGAAGTGTTATTTAAAAGAAAAACAAACAAGAAGAAGTATAAAGCAAATGTAAAATGTAAATTCTTGAATCGTTGGAGTTCCAGGTATCCAAATTCCTTGAGGAACGTTTTGAGCTTAAAATCCTTTAAAAAGATGCTCTGTTTTCACCCTCCCCAAGGTCCTACCTGAGGCTGYTGAGTGGCAGTGGGTCTCTGAGGAGATGGAATAGGAGTTTTGGACAACATTTGGTTCATTTTGCTTACGACCAGCTCGGTGATGTGCTGCCTGTCCTCGGCCTGGTGCTCCCCGATCAGGGGCATGGCGCARTCCATCACCTGCGGAGCAAAACGGGAATGTCAGAGCTGGGAAATGCCATCCTCACCCTGCACCAGGCTGCCTTGGGGCTTATGGGGTCAACAGGAGGGATTTCCATTGCTTTACACTGTGCATTGGTTAGAAAAACTCAAAAGGAAATTTAGAAGGATTCAAATGAGATCTCTTGTGGGGGGAGGGGAAATAAACTTGTATTGAAGTCTGAGCATTGTTCAAAAACAATTAAATTGCAGTAGAACATCTAAACCTTGGAGCACCATGAATTAATTTTAAATAAATAGATTTATAATTGCAGGATGACTCTCTGCTAACCAGACTTAGAAAATCCAGAGAATTTCTGCAGTGGGAAAGGACAGGGATTTCCATCACTTTGCACTGTGGATTGGTTGGGAGAATTCAAAAGGAAATTTAGAAGAATTCGAATTATATCGCTTGGGAGGGGAAATAAACTTGTATTGAAGTGTGAGCATTGTTCAAAAACACTTAAATTGCAGTAGAACATCTAAACCTTGGAGTACCACGAAGCTTAAATTCATTAATTTTAAATGAATAGATTTATAATTGCAGGATGACGCTCTGCTAACCAGACTTAGAAAATCCAGAGAATTTCTGCAGTGGGGAAGGACAGGGATTTCCATCACTTTGCACTGTGTATTGGTTGGGAGAATTCAAGAAGAAATTTAGAAGGATTCAAATTATATCACTTGCGAGAGGAAATAAACTTGTATTGAAGTCTGAGCATTGCTCAAAAACACTTAAATTGCAGTGGAACTTCTAAACCTTGAAGCACCATGAAGCTTAAATTAATTATATTAAATTAATTCTATTAAATTTAAAGTAATTGATTTACAATTCCAGACTTAGAAAATCCAGAGAATTTCTGCAGTGGGGAAGGACAGGGATTTCCATCACTTTGCGCTGTGGATTGGTTGGGAGAATTCAAAAAGAAATTTAGAAGAATTCGAATTATATCTCTTGGGAGGGGGAAAATAAGTTTGAGGCACTCAGGAGCTGTGGGAATGGGGAGGGTTACATGACAAAATAAAGCAGAGAACAGAACTCTTGCAATGCCCTCGAGATCACAGAAAATCCCGGGTTCAGCTCATGCCGCTTTGGGATCAGGAATATGAAGCACGGGGAGTGATAAGGAAAGGGTTTCTCTTTTGAGGCTGCCCAGKGCTCTGCTGAACATCTGGAGCAGCTGTTCTCCTGTCTCAGCTGAAGGTTCCCTCCCCTGCCTGCCCTGATGGCTCACACCGTGTCCGTGAGTGGAATTAAAACATGGAAATGCAGAATAAAACTGCAGCTTTGTGGGTTCTGCTGGGGAGGGCTGGCTCTTTGCTGATCCGTGAAAAACTTTAAATAACACCTGGTGAACTATTGGCACCTTTTACAAAAAGTTGTGTGGCTGACACAGAGAATAAGGGAGAATTTCTGCCAGGGAAGGAGGATGGCAGAGAGGCAGATAAAAACAGGAACATTTCCATTCTGAATGGACGGGTGAATAGTGCTCAGTTATTGATTGCAGCAATTGCAGTGAATAAAACTGATACCGAGTTCTGCTGCTTCACTGGGCCCCCAACACTTGGTACAATATAGAATATTTGTTACTTCTCCWTAATATTTATTTCTCCAGAATGTTATTCTTCTCCTGGATATGTTATTTCTTGAGAATATTTGTTATTTCTCCTGAATATTTGTTGCTTCTCCACAATATTTTTTAATTCTTCAGAATATTTGTTAATTCTCCTGAATATTTTTATTTCTACAAATATTGGTTATTGCTCCACAATATTTGTCACTTCTCCAGAATTTCTTTTATTTCTCCACAATATCTGTTACTTCTCCAGAATATTTATTATTTCTCCACAATATTTGTTATTTCTCCACAATATTTGTGATTTCTCCACAATATTTGTTACTCTTCCACAATATTTGTTATTTCTACAGAATATTTGCTATCTCTACAGAATATCTGTTATTTCTCCAGAACATTTGCTATTTCTCTAAAATATTTTTTTATTTCTCCACAATACCTGTTATTTCTCCACAATATTTGTTATTTCTACACAATATTTGTTACTTCTCCAGAATATTTTTTATTTATCCAGAATACTTGTTATTTCTCCTGAGTATCTGTTATTTCTACAGAATATCTGTTATTTCTGCACAGTATTTGTCAATTCTCCAGAATATCTGTTACTTCTCAGAATATTTATTAGTTCTCCAGAATATTTATTATTTTTCCAGAATATTTGTTATTTCTCTAGTGACTCTACTTTAGGTACATCTCTGTTTGTTCCAGGGGAAATAAAAGCGTTAATATAATAACCCCAATATTATCCACAATGACACTGAGCATTCCTACTTCAAAAAACAATGGGATTTCATCCAATTTAATGGGATTTCCTTCCCTTTTGGGAACCTGCAATCCTTTTTCCTGGTCACCTGCAGTGCTGCACTCAGGTGTTTCTCA
>NW_026623774.1:70758-73504 GCF_030028575.1 Malurus melanocephalus | reverse complement strand
TCCAACAGGAGATCCCTGCCCTTGGGAACGGGACTTGTCCCCTGTAAAACTCATTCCCATCCCTCCAGGCTCCAGGAGAGGGTTGGGAGATGATCCCTGTCTTTGGGAATGGGGCTGCTCTGRTTTTSAGCCCATTCCCACCTCTCCAGCAGGAGATCCCTGCCTTTGGGAACGGGGCTGTTCTGGCCTTAGTCCACCCACATCTCCCAGGTTCCAGCAGAGGGTTGGGAGGAACCCCCTGTCTTTGGGAATGGGATTTTTCTGGTTTTGAGCCCATTCCCATCTCTCCATCAGGATATCCCTGCCCTTTGGGAACGGGACTGTTCTGATTTTGAGCCCATTCCCCAATCCCAGGCTCCATCAGGAGATCCCTGCCCTTGGGAATGGGGCTGCTCTGGTTTTCAGTCCATTCCCATCCCTCCAGGGCACATTCTGCTGCCTTGAGATGTTTTTGCTCTTTGCTCAGCTCGAGGAGTCCAAGGGAAGTTGGCGTTTTCTGAGCTGATCCTGCAAATCTGGACAAAGCAGCAGAATTTTGCAATCTGTGATTTTTAGCTCTGAACACACCCCCATCGTGTGGATTCCTCCTGAAGTGGAGGGGATTGAGAAGGAACAAAACCCTTCTCAGACCCCTAATCTGCACAAAACATCTCCTCTATTAACAAAAACMAGGGTTTTACCTTCCTTCTTTCAAATATTTAAGGGCATCTGAGAATTAGATACAATAGTTGGGTGTTTAAAGAGATATTTGGATTTAAAAGAACATTGTAGCTTGTAGTAGTTGGGAAGGAGCTGCATCATAAATATAAATAATATAAATATAAATATAAATATAAATATAAATATAAATATAAATATAAATATAAATATAAATATAAATATAAATATAAATATAAATAGAAATAGAAATAGAAATAGAAATAGAAATAGAAATAGAAATAATAGAAATAGAAATAGAAACATATAGAAAGATATCTGTATATAAAAATACCTATTAAAATAATGTTATATTTTAATATATATTTCTATAACTGAAAATATAAATAAAAATTAAATAAATAAATATATAAATATTTAATATATAAATAAATATTTAGAGGTGTATAAATATATAAAATAGAAATATCTATTTTAAATAGAAATATATAAAAATTAAAAGAAATATAAAATAGAAATTGATATAGAAATAGAAAATAAAATAATGTAGAAAATTATGAATACAAATATATAAATACAATTATAAATATAAATAATATATAAATAATATATTATATAGAAATAAAATATAAATAATATGACCTGACCTTGACCTTTCCAAACTACAGTAAGCGCTACAGAAATTCTCCCTGAGAGACAAAGGCCACTTTGTTGCAATAGTGGGATTAGTTGGAAATCCCAAATCCTTTCCATGATTCTCCTGTTTGTTCAATGACAGGGCTCGCTGGCGTTGTGTGCTGCCAGCCCCAACGTTGGCAGTGCCCGTGCTGGGATTTTCAGCTCCTCGGAGCTTCCTCGCAGCCAAAAGGCTTTGAAAAATCCCTGAGCAAACAATGCTCAGTCAGCACTGAACCAGAACAAACATTCCCTGAGGAATCAGTGAGACCTTCCCCGCCAGGGCCACATCACCAGGGGAGGAAATGCTTCGTATGGCCACTGAAAACTTCTGCAAAGTTAGCCATAGTTTTAAACAATCATAATTTTAAATAAATATTTGCCATTGTTTTTAACAATCATAATTTTAATTGTTTTGTGCGTCCATTGAAAGTTTCTGCAAAGTTGGCCATAATTTTAAACAATCATCATTTAAAATAAATGTTTGCCATAGTTTTTAACAATCATCATTTTAATTGCTTTGTACGTCCACTGAAAGTTTCTGCAAAGCTGGCCATAGTTTTAAACAATCATCATTTTAAATAAGTGTTTGTCATAATTTTTAACTATCAGAATTTTAATTGTTTTATACGTCCACTGAAAGTTTCTGCAAAGTTAGCCTCAATTTCTAGCAGCCATAATTTTAAATAAATGTTTGCCATAGTTTTTTAACAACCATATTTATAAATAAATGCTTTGCACATCTACTGAAAGTTTCTGCAAAGTTAGCCATAGTTTTAAACAATCATAATTTAAAATAAATGTTTGCCATYGTTTTTAACAAGCATAATTTTAATCGTTTTATACGTCCACTGAAATTTTCTGYGAAGTTGSCCATAAKTTCTAACARCYGTAATTTTAAATAAATGTTTGCCATAGTTTTAACAATCAGAATTTTAAATAAATGCTTTTCACGTCTACTGAAAGTTTCTGCAAACTTGGCCATAGTTTTAAGCAATTATAATTTTAAATAAATGTTTGCCATCGTTTTTAACAATTGTAATTTTAAATAAATGTTTCATACAGCCACTGAAAGTTTCTGCAAAGTTTGCCATGATTTCTAACAGCCGTAATTTTAAATAAATGTTTGCCATAGTTTTAACAATCATCATTTTAAAAAAATGCTTCATATCGCCAATGAAAGTTTCTACAAAGTTTGGCCATAGTTTTTAACAAACATTATTTTAAGTAAATGTCTAATATGCCCACTGAAAGTTTTTTCAAATTTTGCCATAATTTTTAACAATCATGATTTTAAATAACTGTTTAATATGTCCACTGAAAGTTTCTTTGAAGTTTGCCATAATTTTTAACAATTTTAAGTAAATGTCTAATATGCCCACTGAAAGTTTCCTGAAGTTTTACACAATTTTTA
>NW_026623774.1:61741-69492 GCF_030028575.1 Malurus melanocephalus | reverse complement strand
TTGGGGTTTTTTTCATAGAGGGAGGGATGTCTGTGCTTCAAAAACCTGTCCGGTTTTTTTCATAGAGGGAGGGATGTCTGTGCTTCAAAAACCTGTCCCCCTGGAGGATTTGTTTTAATGAGAGATATTTTTTTAAAATACACGCTCTAGGGTGTAGAGTAACCCCCCTCTCACCCCAYATCAACCCAAAAGTTTCACAGGCACGCAAAGAAAACCTCCCTGTGCTCACCATCCTGTTCCATTAAAACAATTACTGGAATGGCTGTGAAATAAATTGGCTCCAATAAGGTCCTGCTGAAGGATTAGGCAGGATTAAGGTCTGGAGGATGGCTTTGCACTGAATTTCTGGCTTTTAATCACTTCCACAAGTGCAATCCCCACCTCAGCCCCTTTGGGGACACTGCCGGGGTGTTCAGAACATGGGAACAGTGAAAATGGGGAGCCTGGGGGTGCCAAATCCTGGGACTAAAATGTTGCTGTTATTCGTGCAGATCTGAAATTATTGCTCCAGTCAGCTGAAAACCTCCTCAATAACTACACCAAAAACACTTCATTTACTTTTCTGTCTAAAATAAGGGTTGATGCCATTGTTTCTGGGATTGTACCTGGAAAATTTCAACGGATTAAATATGTTACTTCCAAAATATAAATAAGGCCATGGAATAAACTGATTTTTTCCTACCACATGAAGGAATAGATTCATGACTTCAGCACTACTGCATCATAAATTTGGGAAAAAATCAAAACTAAAAGGTTTTATTTTTAGAATTTTATCTTCCTAGACTTTTTAAAGTTACAACAAATCTTATTTTTGCATCTTTTCAAGTTAAAAACCACCTGAGAACTAATTTTAATTTATCTCAGGGCAGAATGAAGCAAGTGGGAACGAGGTCCCTGCAGCAGCCCATCAATCTGGAGCAAAATTCAGGAGACTTTGGTGAGGCCACTGTAAAGGATTCCCTCACATTTGTTCCCTTTCCCTGCTGTCATCCCCACTCTCTGAGCTTTTGTTTCAATCCCCAGAGTTTTGGCTTTCCAAGAATGAACTGGGAAAGATAAAATCCAGTGGGGTCAGGAATATAAACAATGCTCTGCGCCTTCTAGCACCGACACCTCAGAAGGGTTATTGGAAAAGGGGAAGGAAGGGCAGGGGAAGGACTTTTCCTTCTATTTGAGAACTTAAAAGTGTCATTTGATGTTTTATCAGAAGGAGTGAGGACACAGATAAAAAGCTGCCTGTTGCAGTGATGTGTTGATAAAAATCCTGTTTGTATAGATTTTTCTGGTGCTGGGCAGCTGAGGATTCCCTTGGAGGGGAAAGAATGGACACAAAATGAGGAGATGAGGCTGTGACACAGAATCCCAGCCTGGTCCCTGTCCTGATCCCCCTGACAGCCCCTCTGCTCTGCTGAGTGATCCTTTAGGAGTTATTGCTCCCTGGGAGGGGTTTGGAGCTCATTCCTTGGAGCAGGGCAGGGACAGGCAGGGAGAACCCCTGTGTTCCCCTGGAGAAGGTCATTTATCCAGGGAAAACACCCTGAGAAATCCTCCTCTGTGAAAAGGCAAAGTCACCTCTTAAATCCCCGCCTAAAAAACTGCAAAACCCCAAAGCTTCCCAGAAAATCCCAGGTTTGTGCTTGGATAATGAAATCACTTCAACGTTTTGTCCTTCCTGCCTTCAGCAAAWTGCTCTGGGTGTCTGAAGGGCTCTTCAGAAGAATTGTCCCCGAATTTCTGGGGGACACACACCCCATGTCCTGTTGGAGGTCACACCGGTGGAAATCAGGAAGAACAAACCCACAAACATGATTCAATCCCTCCAGGCAGCCTGGGTGCTCCCTGCCAGGGGATCTCTGCAGGATTAAGGTGTCACCACACCAAACACTCCTGATTTCCAGGGTGTGCCATCCCCACGGGGTTCAGGGATTGATTGCCCCGCTCAGCTCCTCCAGGGCACCGAGCACCTGCCAGCTTTAACTTTATTTATTTTCCCGTGCTGAAAGGACACAAAAGGAGACAATTCKTCCTCTCTTGGTGSAGTTTTCCTCTCCTCAGTGCAGCCYAGATTTCTGTTAAATCACAGTATTTTATGGAAAGAGTAATAAAATATTGGAATGGGTGTGGAGGAGGTGGTGGAGTCACCATCCCTGGGTGTGTTTATAAAAGATTGGATGTGGGGCTTGGTGCCATGGTTTAGTTGAGGTGTGGGGCATGGGCTGGACTCGATGATCTTGAAGGGCTCTTCCAACCCTGGTGATTCTGGGATTCTGGGACTGATTCTATGATTGATTCTGTGATTGATTCTGGGACTGATTCTGTGATTGACTCTGTGATTGATTCTGTGATTGATTCTGTGAATGATTCTTTGATTGATTCTGGGATTGATTCTGTGATTGATTCTGGGATTCTGGGATTCTGGGATTGATTCTGTGATTGATTCTGGGATTGATTTTTTGATTCTTTGATTCTTTGATTCTGTGATTCTCTAATTCTGTGATTGACTCTGTGATTGATTCTGTGAATGATTCTGTGATTGATTCTGGGATTGATTCTGGGATTGATTCTGGGATTCTGGGATTCTGGGATTGATTCTGTGATTCAGGAATTCTGGGATTGATTCTGTGATTCTGGAATTCTGGGARTCTGTRAAATMTTGGTGTAAATGTTGATATGAGCTGCCTCTTCAGCACCAAACCATCACAAGTTTTCCAGATGTTCCATTGGTTGTGAATTTTGCAAACAGCCCCACATTTCCATTTCCTTTTAGACCCCAAACATCCCTGCTGACGAGCATTCCCATCTGCCAAACAATTCAGCTGATTCCAGCCAACAGCAGGAATTACCACGCTCTCATCCACTCTTCTTGTTCTTTTTTTTTTTTTTWAATTGCAACATCTCTTCTGCAYCTGCATTAAAAAGSTYTGTAAACYCAGCTCTCKATGTGTCCTGCAGCCCTCAGAATTTTGGGGTTAGAAAATATGAGTGGGATGGAAAATCAGGGGGTTTGTTCAGAGCAGGAAGTGAGGCAGCCTCTTGGTCCATTGTGGAATTTACTCCGGTTGTTTCATTTTTTAAAATGTTTCCATTTTTCCTCTGACCCAGGGCTGGTGCAGCTTTTCATTTCTGTGCCTGTTTTCAGCAGTGGTGCCTGCTGGATTGGGCCAGAAATTAAAAATAYTGTGCACAATCAAAAATTGGGAATAGCCAAATTGGCTGAGTGAAAATGAGGAGCGTTGAGTYTGACAGGAATAACTCAGGAACAACAGAGGGTTCAAATGAGGGAGACACCTCTCATTTCCATGGGGAACAGAAAAGATTTGGCTGCAGGAAGGGAAGGATGGAAAATAGGGAATAAAAAAAATAGGGAATAAAAGAGATTTTTAAAAATTGGGAATAAAAAAGTAGGGAATAAAAAGATTTTAAAAAAATATTGAAAAAGGAGATGAAAAGCAAATAGGGAATGAAAGAGATTTTTTTTAATATTGAAAAAATTGTTGAAAATAGGGAATAAAACAGGTGAAAATAGGGAATAAAAATACTGTAGGATGGACTCAGCAGTGCCAATAATTTCTCAGAGCAGCTTTAGCCACAATCTAGAGGAAAAAACTGTTCTGTGTGTGAAACCTCCAGCCCTTACATGAAAATCCTTGTTAAATGCAATCCTGCCCCAGCTTTGTCTCTTTTTGGTGCAATCTTTCAGTTTCAATCTTTCCTATGATGTGAGATAATGAAGATCTTACCTGAAAATAATTYACATTTCTTTATTTTGCAGTTCAAATAGTGAGGTTGAAGGGCACCCAGGACAAATCCTGTGCTCGGGAATTCCCTCTGAACACCCAGGACAAACCCCGAGCTCGGGAATTCCATTTGGGGCACCCAAAACAAACCCCAGTGCTCAGGAATTGCCTCTGCGGAACCCAGGACAAACCCCACACTCGGGAATTCTTTTAGGGCAGTGCCCAGGACAAGCCCTGAGCTCAGGAATTCCCTCTGGATACAAATCTCAAGCTCAGGAATTCTCTCTGGAGCACCCAGGACAAATCCTGTTCTCAGGAATTCCTTTTGGGCAGCATCAGGCACAAACCCCACACTCAGGAATTCCCTCTGGAGAGCATCACCAGCGCAGTCTGGCTGCACAAAGGGAAAAGCACCATTTTTTCCCAAATTTCCAACCTCACCAGTGGGGTGGAGAGCTCAGGTTTATCGGGAACCTCGGGATGCAGGGAAGGGAAAAGCTGCAGCACCCCAAGGAGCCACCRAGGACGATCGGGGGGAATCCRAAATTTTATTCTWCAGKTTTAGGTCACATTTATWTTGTGACAAATACAATAACACCCCCTGAATTCTGATTTAGCAGGCAGAGGAAGGAAAAGGGATTTCCTGAGCTCCTCCTCAGCGGTTGGTTGGGKTTTTAACCCTGGAATCCCTTTAAAGGGCTGGGATTGATTTGGGAATTGTTAGGAATTGCAATAGTGATAAATAGGTCTTCAAAGCAGAAGGGGAGGAAAACATGGAGCTGTTTAATTCTGTGACCAAAATAAAAAAAAGTTTTTTTACTTCTACAAAGTTTTTCTGTTATAAATAGACTCAAATAACTAGAAAGGGTTAATTCATAATCTCCAGATTACCCTTGAGGCTTTGAAAAACTGTTTTTACTTTTGYTGTATCAACTTTTAAAAGGGTTTTTACTTTTGCTTTATCAACTTCTTTTGGAGTGGGGASATTCTGGAGGTTCTTGCTCACCTGCTGAATAAAATTCTGGAAACATGGAATAAATGCTGAATAAATTGTGTGATAGGCAAAGTGATATTTCCCCATAGTAAAMTCCAGGTAAATGAAAAACCTCAACTTTTCCAAATAACCCACAGCAGAAACTCCTGATTCATGAGGATTCAGCCCTCCAGGGCAATATTTAGGCACGGAAAAAAGTGAAGTTGTTTCCACTCRGTTCTCAATCTCCCTTTCCATGACAAGGTATAATTTTGCTGGGCTTCCCTCGGGGTTGTGCTATCTATAAACCTTCCAGGAAAAGCTGCTGAGCYTGCTCAGGAAAGGGCTGGGAAGATGTGCCATCCCCAGCTGGTTTTGTGGTGCAGCTGGTGCACATTTCCTACAGCTCCAGCACACCTTCCCATCCGTGCCCTCACATTTTCCRGCAAGTTCCGCCACTAATTTGGCCCTGTGGCTTCATATTGTGATTTCAGCATGGCTCAAAAACACCCAGCCCTGCCTGAACACAAATAAACCCAAGCCCAGCTATCAGAAGAATTCTTTATTTTAAAAGGTTTTTTAAAAATACTTTAAAAAGTGCAATTTTTTACCTCAAAAATGTCATATTTTCCGTTCTCCCCATGGANATTTCTTACCTCAAAAATGTAATATTTTCCGTCCTTCCCATGGAAGGCTTTGAATCATGATTTCAGCAGGGCTCAAAAATATTCAGCCCTGCCTGAACACAAATAAACCCCTACCCAACTATCAGAAAAATATTTTAAAAGAATTTTTTAAAAATGCTTTAAACAGTGCAATTTCTTACCTCAAAAATATAATCTTTTCCATCCTTCCCGTGGACGGCTTTGACAGCACAGATGTCCAAACCGCCAAAGATTTCAGAGCAGGTGTCAACCCAAAGCTTGTACCTGTTGCAGAAAAATAATTTTCCCTCTGAGTGTCTCGTTAGGCTCTTGATCTCTCACAGGCTCACCTAATAATGTATTTAATATAATATTCCCCCTAAATTCACAATTTTCACCATACTGTTGGTTTTAGTGRATTTGGATTTCTCTGAGTGGTGGCTGAAAGGAATTCCATGGTAAGGAATTCCCTGGTAAGGAATTCCCCAATTAGAATTTCCTGGTAAGTAATTCCTCAATAAGGAATTCCCCAATTAGGAATTCCCTATTAAGGAATTCCCTTTTAAGGAATTCCTTGATAAGGGATTCCCTGGTAAGGAATTCACTGATAAAGGGATTCCCTGATGCGGAATTCCCAATAAGCAATTTCCGAATAAGGAATCCCGTATTAAAGAATTCCCTGGTAAGGAATTTCCCAATAAGGCATTGCCTGGTAAGGAATTCCCTGATGCAGAATTTCCTGGTAAGAAATTCCCCAATAAGCAATTCCCCGATAAGGAAATCCCTGGTAAGGAATTCCCTGATAAGAAATTCCCTGGTAAGGAATTCCCTGATGCAGAATTCTCTGATAAGGAATTCCCCAATAAGGAATTCTCCAATAAAGGATTCCCCAATAAGGAATTCCCCGATAAGGAATTCCCCAATAAGGAATTCCCCCATAAAGCATTCCCCAATTAGAAATTCCTCTCCTTTCCCCAGCCTGCAGCAAAGCTGTGGCTCTGTGTCCCGACCCAGTGCCCTGCTGGAGCTGTCCCAGTTTGCACTGGTCCAAACACGGGTTTGCTCTCAGCTGAAGGTGAATTGTGCTAAAAAACAACTCCACAGAAGGGGGATTTGTCACCTGAGCGATTTCTGTGGCTTCAGGGGTGCCAAGGGGGGTCAAAAAGTGGGAACAGGGTTTGTGTTTGTCTGGGAAGCTCCGAGCTGTGCATCTGTGCCCAGGATATTCAACCCTTCCAGCRTGAGTTATGGATGGGTTTGTTCCTGGACAGGAAAAAGGGTGAGAGGCTCCATCCCAAATCGGGGCTGGGCAAAAAGGGAAATCCAGCCAGGCCATTCCCACAGAACCAAATACAGGAATTATGGGGGTTATGGGGCGTGCGGACCAGGGTTGTGTTCCTCGTGTAGGGTTTTACAGACTACAGCAAAACCCAGATGGAATTTAAAGAGTTTAAAGGAATTCTAGAAGAGTTCTGCTTCAAACACTTCTTACAGTGTTGAAAATAAAAATCCTTCCGTTTCTTTTGTAATGTCATGGTAAGGGATATAGGCCGAGGATGGATTCTGCACCCATTCTACCAGCAGAAATTTGAATTATTTCRGTTTTTTCTCTGTGAATACAGAGATTACCTGACCAGCAAGGGGGTGAGGGGGSATTTACTGGGAGAACAGCCAGCAATTCCTGCAGTGTCCCCACCACTGAGAGAGCCCAAAGGCGAGGAGTGAACCCCAGGACCCCAAAAGCTTTGGGGATGTTCAGTGCCCCCAGCAGAGCTGGGCAGGGGCTCCAGGAGGAGGAAATGAGCCTGGGATGATGCAGGCTCTGATGTCACTGTGACACCAGCTGAAGGATGTGATTTGCTACAAAACCCCCAGATTTAAACATTCATTTCTCATGAATTCTCCTCTTTCCCTGGCTCACCCTTGAGTCTAAAGCTGAGCTATTTCCTCCTCCAGCCCCTCTCCTGCTCCAGCCCTGCAGCCCTGATGACAGATCTGCCACCTCACAGCATTTTCCACCAAAAAAAACCCCCTCTGCTGTAATAAACAAAGCATTTGATTTCATTGTAGCATCAAAAGTGATTCATTGCTGGGCTGAGAGCCTTACTCATGTGTAAATATCTTCAGGAACAGCATCCTTTCCAAGTAAAATTATTCAGTCACATTCTTTTTGWTTTCTTCTATCAAATCTCTTCCGGTGGAAAAGTTTTCCTTTTAAGCAGCCCACAAAGAAATCAATGCGACTGTTTGAAAAGACACTGATGGTAATATCCTAGCAATGAAAATATTTTTTTTTTCCTGTGAGAAGCTTGTTTTTTGTCCAATAGAAGAGGGTTTTTTGGATGCCTGACAATTTAACCATCTGCGGGTGCACTGACTGACCAGACTTCTGGCACG
>NW_026623774.1:51739-59390 GCF_030028575.1 Malurus melanocephalus | reverse complement strand
CTGCGCTCCCCCCGGCCCCGGGGCTGCGATTGCACAGCCAGAGCTCCCTCCTGCCTCCCCCTCCAGCGAACACATAACCTCACTTTCTGGAGGAGGTGGGACGGGAATGAGAAAGAGAAAATCCTGCGGCTGCAGTCACCCCCAGAGGGGAGATCAGCGAGGACACCGTCTAGACAGGGCTTGGCCGGAGGGAGCCGCGATTCCCGGCTCTTGTTTTCACCTTTCCAGGGCAGCCAATGCTTCAGTTCCTGTGTTTCCCTCAGCTCGTCAGAGGGACTGAGCTGTAGGTTCCAGGCTTYAAAACAAATCCAAACCGACAAACCCCCAAACCAGCACTACTGTTGGACTTTCAAACACCTTTTAAATTACATTTTCACTGTACAGGCTTTGTTTCAGCTTCCACTGGTTGCARCCTTGGGAGAAGCAGAACAACAGAAAATTCTCAGCCATCCAAAAGCCCCTCAGATTTTGTTTTACAGGGAAAAGAGGCTGTGGAGCAAATGAGGATTGGGAAAACTGTTCTGAGCTTCATGGTGGTGATGCACAAATTTTTCAACTGGAGTGCAAGAATTGACCGGGATAAGAATGAGAGAGAAAAGGGAAAGGATAAGAATGGGAAAGAAAAGGAAAAGGAAAGGAATGGGAGATAAAATGAAAAGAATGGAAGAGAAAAGGGTAAGAACGGGAGAGAAAAGGGTAAGAATGGGAGAGAAAAGGGAAAGAATGGAAGAGAAAAGGAAAAGAATGGAAGAGAAAAGGGTAAGAATGGGAGAGAAAAGGAAAAGAATGGGAGAGAAAAGGCAAAGAATGGAAGAGAAAAGGAAAAGAATGGAAAAGGGTAAGAATGGGAGAGAAAAGGAAAAGAATGGGAGAGAAAAGGGAAAGAATGGAAGAGAAAAAGAAATGAATGGAAGAGAAAAGGGTAACAATGGAAGACAAAACTATAAGAATGGAAGAGAAAAGGAAAAGGATAAGAATGGAAGAGAAAAGGAAAACAATGGGAGAGAAAAGGAAAAGCACAATAACCCAAAGTACAGGGCTGGAATGATGGCACAAGGGAAATAAAGCTTCAGGGTACCCCAGCAATGGGGGGAAAAGCCTCACAGTGCAGTTCAGGGGAAATTTATTAATTTATTAAATGAGAAGTAAGGAATTTGCAGTTGAAAGTCGGAAAGAGAAATGGGATTTAAACAGGGAAAGTGAAGACTGGGTTGCTTGGTTAGGCTGGATGATGTAGGAGGAGAACAGTTTAAACAGTGTGCCTGGGATAAAACTGGTGGGGAAAAGGGCAAATGAACCAGAGGAATGGCTGACAGGTTGAACCTGTCAAACTAAACTTCCTGCAGGCAATTGCAGCRGTTTCCTGGGTGCAGATGTGGATGCAGGACCCAAGGGTAACCCCAGGGYTGGTGGGTGTGGGCAGTTMACCCTGAGACAGCCACAGGAASCCCTGGCTCTGCTCTTTCACCTGCCTGAGCAATCCCTTTCCCCAAAATGAGCACCAGACATGCCCTTGCTGCGGGTTGTGCACCAACAGGGYGATTCCTTGGAAATTAATTTAAAACAAAACTCCGTTAATTGCTGTAATTACCTTTCACATCAGACTCSACTTACTTATCTGACATGGCAATCTGCTCCAGCATCGCCGAGCCYGTGTTTGTCTTCCAGTTCCCGGATATGGAGGTTCTCCTGAAAAAGGGAAAACATTACCAAGGCAGCCAGGGTTTCATGTTCTCCCCACCCAAAGCCTCTGCTCTCTGTTCCTGAGTTCTGCCTGCCCTTTCCTGCCTGGCAGCTTGGGACAGAACCTGTGAGCCACGAGGGGTTGAGAGGGCATGGCCAGCAGTGCTTCACTGGGGCACAAACAATGGCCGTGCTGGGAAATTTGTGTTCTCCACTTATTTATTTTGGGTTTTTTAAAAAATCCCAGCCTCCTGTGGTGAAGTGACAGCGTTGGCAATGAGCTGGTGCCAGGGGAAAGGGCGCTGGGTTCCCTGGGATACCTGGGCTGGTGCTGCCCAGGGAAAGGTCAGGGAGCTCCAGCTTCTCCCAAACCCACCCCACTGCAGGGCTACGTCCCAACACTTGAAAAAAAGCAACATTTTTTATGTTTCTAACCCCTCTGAGGTGATTTCAGAYGTGTTTTGGAGCTGGGTTTGGGTTTCTCCTCCACTTTTCACTCTGCTGTTTACTGATCCAACCTAAATGCCCTGTGTCAGTTCACCTTCTCCTGTTTAATCTCTAAGAAACTAAAAAATGAACCTAAAGTTGTTTTTCTTTTCCCCCTCAGACCTTAGGGCTGAGAAGATTAGTGCTTTGTGGGAGCTAAATGCTGTACTGGGAACAGGCTTTGGACRGAAGTTCTGAAGTGTTTCCAGTCAGTAAAATCAGGGGAATATCTGTAAGGAATTAAAAGGCTATCAGGCAGCAGCCAGAGCTTTCCCTCCATTTTCCCATCAAGGTAATTACGAGGGTCAGTAGCAATTTTGAGGGGGGGAAATGTTGGTTTTTCTCTGGGAGCCTYGTAGATTTTGCTGGATTTTAAAGCAGAAAGTTCTGCTGTGATGCCATGGCCTTTGCTGGTGTGGGAGAAAGCAAAGAGGAGAGAATGTGCTCCTTGAGGGTTTTGTGTGAGGAAACTTTGCCCAGCAATGAGGCTGTGATKGATTTCTGCTCCATTCTTTAAGGTGATGTTTATCTACGTGTGCCTGCTTTAAAATGAATAATTTCAGGGTTTGTTATGTTCTGCATCGGAGAGAAAAATCTCACAAATTTCACAAATCCCAGAGTTCGATGCTCTTGCAGATTCTCCCAGGGGTTCATTGGAATGGGGSTCTTTTAGGTGTCCTTCAGGAAGCAAGATGGGATCAAATAATGGAAAAAAGTTCCCCTGGAGGTTTTTAGGGGATGTTTATTTCCAGGTGCTCGGTAGCAGGGATGCAATCCCAGCCCYGCTGAATGCAGAGGCACAGATGGTTCGCTCCAAGCCCTGATTTCCCTCCACAGAGGGAAAAGCTCCTGCAGGATCTTCTCCTTCCTTCTCCCAAAGGATGCTCTGCTGCCTGTGAGGGTGCCASARTGATTTTTGCMTTTTYYYTTTYYWWWWTYWKWACYYTYYCMRKWSWTTTYCCYYCCCCTTTYCCCMRSCMRGRRRMCMAAMCCMWYYCMRRRSYYCMARSCCTGGGGGGAACAAGGTCCCATCCTGTCCTGGTTCTTCCTGGGAACCAAGAGGTYTKYRAGACCCATTTTCATAAAAAAATACAGCTGAGACTGAGGRTGGRGGATCCAGAGAAGGGGCCTGACCTGRGGGGAATTCCRTCACCCCTTGTCCTMMTAAYTGGYGMTTTTTATCAATTATGCYMATTTCCTAAAATTTATCAAACTGTATMACCYCTGGGGRGKSKTTTGTGGATTTTCTTCCRTGGCTGCCCMTGGAGCTCCAACAAAGCCCCACTTTTATATCACCCCTGTMCTGAAATMATCTCCAGTTTCATTTCTAAGYTGGAAAAGGCAACAGTGAGGAYGCTGCAGGGACCAGGGGAGGGCTGAGGATGCAGAATCGAAGCTGGAGCTCGAGGTTTTGACCCAGATGACCTCCAGGCCGTGGTGAACTGATCCAGACCCTCCCAGCCAGACGGTGAGGCACCCCATGTACGATTTCTGTAATTATATCTAYCCAAGATGTGGCTTTCCCACCCTTCTTCTCTCCTGCTGCCTGCAAAGAGCCTTTCACTCATCATTTCCTCCTCTTTAACCAAACACCGAACGACAAATAAAGCAACTCCAACAGCCCTGAGTGCTTTACACTTGGGCTTAACGTGTTTGCCCTGGGTGTGCTCCCTGCCAGAAGGAAGAGCTGCTTTAGAATCGCTCAACAATTCAGCGTAACCCGAGCTGCCTTTTTTTTTTCCATTTCCACCGCCTCCCTGCTTTATTTAGCAGCATTTACAGTACCCAATCCCCGCGGCTGGGACGGGGACTTGTCACCACACAAATATGTGGAGATGTCTGCCTGCTCTGCGGTCTGACCCGCCAGCCCTCTCTCCTCTCTTTGTGCGCTTCGCTTTGGGCTTTTTGACCTTTTCATCAAAGCCCTTTAAGCCCCGGGCTCACCGTGCTGCTGCTGGAGGGGAGATTTGGATAGAGGAAAGGAAAAAAGGGATTATTTAGTGTTTGTAACCCTTGTGAGCTGATTTCCGTGAAGCCTGGCCGGTGTCACCCCGGCCCGGAGGGGCTGTGTGTTGACAGGACCCCAATCCCCCTTTCCTGCCCCAATCCCCCTTTCCTGCCCCAAATCCGCGCTGATCAGCACCACTGACTCACCGATCCGCCCAAACCACAATTTCCCACAGAATCACAAACCCGGGGCCCTCAATAACTCTCTCGAAGCTGCGAAAACAAACTCTGAGCCGGTATTTGTGGCCGTGGCTCTGTGAGGGCTCGGTTCTGTGTCACAAAGTGAAATGGGAACCAGCTGCACACAACATCCCGCTGACATCACCCGTGTGGATGTGCACACCGACAGCTTTCCATGCGTTTGGCAAATCTTCTCCTTTCCACGCCATCATAATGAATCAGTAATAATGAATTTGTAAGAACGAATCAATATTTCATTATTATTTTGTGTGTGTGATTTAACTGTGTGAAAGGATCTGAAGGAAAAACCATCGCTAGGCTTTTAGCATTTGGATGAACCCGTGGTTTCTGAGCAGGAACTTAAAAATAAATAAAAGGTAGGAGGAACAGGCTGTCATTTGAACTTATTTTTGCTGTCCCTCAGGMCAACTTCTGCGAAGAAGAAACATTTCTGTTGCAGGGTGATAAATTTACCGTGGCTGGCTCTTCCAAAGCTGCTCCTGATGCTGAACAGTGTTTAAATTTCAAGTCAAAAGGGAGACAAAAATAAAAGTGGGGCTYTCTCCTACAAAATTGGGGGCCAGTTTTGATGGGCCATCCCAAACTTCACAGGGGATAAACCCGGATTAAAAGCTGGGACTTTCTGCCCTTGGAGGTGTAAGAGTGGGGGAAATCAACCCTGTTTGTTGGAAAAGGGGAAAGAGGAATGTACAAAACAAGAAATGTGCCTGTCAAAGGCCCAGAAAGGGAGAGCAGCTCCGTTGGGGGACGTTGGGGATGCTGGGGACATTGGGGACGTTGGGGACATTGGGGACGTTGGGGACGTTGGGGACGTTGGGGACATTGGGGACATTGGGGACACTGGGGACACTGGGGACATTGGGGATGTTGGGGACACTGGGGACATTGGGGACAGTGGGGACTTTGGGGACACTGGGAACACTGGGGACATTGGGGACATTGGGGACGCTGGTGACATTGGTGACGTTGGTGACGTTGGGGATGTGGTGCTGCTGGAAAAGCAGGATGGGTGTCCTCAGAGAGGGAGGAACGCAGGGACAGGCAGGTCTGGAGCACCAGTGTGGGACAAAGAGGCAGAACGGGAATTAACTGTCCTGGAGAAGCTGGGGGACGGAATATGTGTCCTTCAGGAGCAAATGATCGCCTGTGGGGGTGAATTCCACCCTAAATCCCAGCCCTGCATCACTGCAAACACGGAACAGCACCCTCAGGGGATTCCTTTGGATCCCTGTGAGCTCCTGGAGCACTCTGCCATGGTCACTGGGCACCTCTCAAACTCACACCGAGCTGTTATCACGAAATTCAGCCAATCCTGGGCTCCAAACCCAGCAGAAGGAGGGAATGTCCACCTCAGGGAGGATCTGACCTACAGGAGCAGCGTTCCCAGCCGGGTCTGAGCTCTTCTGAGCGAGTCCATGAGCAGGACAGGGCTTTCTGAGCTGCTCTGGGCTCGGATTATTGCATGTTTTGTCTCAAGGGTCTCTCCAGTGTCAAGCAGCAGATCCTGGGACAGCAGCACCCTSGGGAGAAGCCAACACAACCTGGCCCTCCAATATCACCCTAAGGACATGAATTCTTCCCTTTCTCCCACCCTGGACTGAAGTTTCTATTTCCTCATGGCTATTCTAAATGATTTCACTCTTAATGTCCACCCTGTCTTTCAAATTATAAAATATTTTCCCAATATCAACCTAAGGAGATGAATTTTCCCGTTCTCCCACCTTGTTGCAAACTTTGTATTTCCTCACGGCTGCTCTGAATTATTTGACTCTGGATGCCAACCCTTTTAAATTATAAAACATTTTCCCAATATCAACCTAAGGAGATCAATTTTCCCCTTCTCCCACCTTGTTGCAAACTTTCTATTTCCTCAGGGCTTTTCTAAATGATTTGACTCTTGATGCCAACCATTATAAATTATAGAACATATTATGCCTTTGATTTAGCTCAGCTCCAATATTAGCTGATTAAATATATATATATATAAAATATTAATTGATTAAATTTTATTTATCTGCTGTCAATATTTGTGGTTTGCTGGGAGTTCTTCACTGATAAAGCAGCTGATTGCACCTTACAAACGACTCCTCTGATCCCTGCAGCATTCAGGAAATATCCCTGAGGGTGGATGTGGGGGTGTACATGTAAATCTGTATTTTTTTTCTGTGTTCTGGTCTGCTTTCTCTGCCTCAGCACTGTCAGGATGAGGGGCCAAAGGCATGAGAGGATCTGGGTTGGGTGAAAAGCAGGAATGGAAGGAGGTTTGGTCAGATGACACTGCCTGATATTGAAACARAATAAAAATGTGCATAAACACAGGGACCAGGGCTCAGCTGCTGCACCATAACCCCGTGGCTGTGAAGCTGAAACATCCTTTGAGCCTCTCCTTCAGTCACMGCCTTCAAACAAACACCTGGGTGCCAAAATTGGAAGAGATTTTGTGCATTTGTGTGGAGGTGACTGCAAGAGTGGGTTCTTGCTTTAATGTGTTGAGAGGACTTTGGTCCATTAAAATGTGACAATTTCAGGTTGTTTTGTGTGAATGAACRCCATCCCACTATCCTTAGAGGGGAGAAGTAAAAATCTGGAGAAAATTTGCTCTTAAGCTGATAACAAGATACAAAGAAACCTGAATTAACAAGCCCTCCGTAAAACCAAACGCTCTGCTCTTTCAATGAAAATAACGCCCCCAAATCAGCAGAAAAACCCCTCTGACAAGCTCACCTGGTGCCCTTCTCCTCCTCCCAGCCACAATCAACCGATAAAAGGAATCCTGACAAATCCAGAAAGTTTAAAATCTCTGCAGGGCGCRATGAGGGAGGCACCGGCTCCGCACCTCACCCGCCGCCCTTTAACCTCGGCGGGCAAAGCGATTTTTTATTTTCCATTTGGAACCCAAAAGGAGGAAAAGAACAAAAGGTTTTGGCTCACATGTAGGCCTTGTAGTTAGTGCCTATCTTTTGGATCCTGATGTCRTATTTGGAGTCTATGAAGGGCTCGGTGGTGGCGTAGGTCTGGGTGAGCGCTACCACGCTGGCTATGTCCTGAAAATCGTAGTGGTTGTCTACCTTGATCTGGAGCCACGAGAACACAGCACAGGCAAAAGAAGAAAGAGGAGTTAGGAACCAAATCTGCTCACAAAAGGTGTTCACGAGAAGCACGGTTTGGACAGCGGCAGAAAAAGAGATTTGATCTGGTTTCCAGGTTCTGTGACATTCCTGTGTGGAATATCCAGCATTACCTGCTCGTCTGTAGAAAGCAATTTGCACACAGT
>NW_026623774.1:42244-51637 GCF_030028575.1 Malurus melanocephalus | reverse complement strand
CCATGCTCAGGTGACTGAGTGTCTGTGGAGCCCACCAAGAGCTCTCCCACCCTCCCATCAGGGAGGATCCCTCACAGGGAGCACAGAGGGCTGGGCCCAGGCAGCACAACCAATATTCTCATTTTTCGCAGCAGCAGAACCAATATTCTCATTTTTCCCAGCAGCAGAACCAATATTCTCATTTTTTCCCACAGCAGAACCAATATTCTCATTTTTCCCGGCAGCAGAACCAATATTCTCATTTTTCCCACTCCTCTGGAGGATTTGGGCTCTCTAGGATGGCAATTCCCATGGGTGGGACTCTGTGCTTAGGTGGGGAGTGGCACTAAAACATCAACTTTTACATCCTGAAGTAAACGGGGCATGGAAAAATGGGGAATTCAGATCCAGGGGGCCAGGGAGCAGATTTTGGGGACAGAGGGGGGACAGGGACATCACCCCTGGCCAGGGAGGGCACATCTTTGGGGGAACTTGTGGCTGCTGGAACAGGGAAGGGAAGGGGCTCAGGATGGAGCTTTGGGGTTGGTGGGAAATGGGAGAGGGCAGTGGGGCTGCTCCACACCGACCCCAAGGACATTTGGGGATGGTGAGGGAGCAGGCAGAGGTTGGAATTTCCCAGGGTATTCAATTTTAGGGGAGTTTGCAGCTCTCTGCAAGCCCAGCATCCTGTTGGCTTTTCCTGGGGCACATCCCACACAATTTGGWGGAGATGAAAGCCCCAAAGTCTGAGGGTTTGCTCCCAGCTCTCAGATGGAGGGAGATACAGAGAGATTTACCATTTGAGAGMCACAAAGTGGACAAAAAGCCTGGTTTCAACTTGATTTTCTGGGAATTTATCAGCCTAACGGGGTCTAACTGGGAGCACTGGGAATGGTTCTCCAGCAGTGCCCTCAGGAGGGCTGGGGCTCCAGGAGAACCTTCCTTGGCTCTCTCATTGCATTTAACCTTTTGGGGTTTAAAATATTTCATGGTTAAAGGAAAAATCTAAGTTCAGTTCTAGATGTTTGATATGAGGGATATTTCAGTGCATTATTTCCCTTTTCTCTGAATGAGAGGTGAATATCCAAAGTACAGCATAARCATTCTAACATTTCACAATTTAGAAAATGCTTAATTTTAGGTTTAATTTGAGGATTTTTTCTGCTCTCATTTAAATTGGCTGCTGGACTTCCACTTATTTATTAAATACGAAAGCAAGCAAAGGAGTCACAGGAAAAAAAAAAAAAAAAAAAAAAAAAAAAAAAAAAAAAAAACAAGACCAGGACAGTCCAGCTTGCAATTAAATCAGTTTTAAATCAGTTTTTCATGGAGTTTTGGAGATTCAAGGTGATAAATGCAGCTGTTCTCTGATTAGTTGTTTTAAAATCTAAACCACTTCTAGCACTGGGATGTTTCCAGTGAGTTAAACTGCTCTGCAGTGACCAGAAACCGTCATTGAGGTCAGTGAAATTGGGATTTAAATGCTCTCCCGTTGGCCCAGCACTGTGAGAGAAGCGATACCAAAACATCTGTACTCACCACGGAAATGCAATTACTTTGGAGAGAGAAAGCAGCAGTTATAGAGAGGAACAAAACAACCACAGACAGCACAGCAAGGCAGGGAACAGAGCTCAGGGCTGAGCTGAAACCAGCAAAGAACCAAGGCAAAACCTTCCTGAACCAAGTAAAACATTCCTGAACCATGGTAAAACCTTCCTGGACCATGGTAAAACCTTCCTGGACCAAGGCAAAACCTTCCTGGACCAAGGCAAAACCTTTCTGAACAGGGTAAAACATTCCTGGACCAAGGCAAAACCCGTCTGAATTAAGGCAAAACCTTTCTGAAGTCAGGAAAAAACCTCCTTGAACCAAGGCAAAACCTCCCTGAACTCAGGCAAAACCTCCCTGAACCAAGGTGAAACCTTTCTGAACCAAAGTAAAACGTTTCTGAACCAAGGCAAAACCACCATGAACCAAGGCAAAACCTTTTTAAACCAAGGCAAAGCCTTCCTGGATAAAGGTARAACCTTTCTGAAGAAAGGCAAAACCTTCTTGAACCAAGGCAAAACCTCCCTGAAATCAGGTAAAACCTCCCTGAATCAAGGCAAAATCTTTCTGAACCAAGGTAAAACCTTCCTGAACCAAGGTAAAACCTTCCTGGAATAAGTCAAAACCCTCCCATGCTCCCAGCTCCAAAAAGTTGGGTTGGGCAACAAACAGGCCTTGGCTCTTGGAGGGTTTCAGCACAGACAAGGAATTAATGCATGAGGTTTTGCTTCGAGAAAGCATCTCAGCACTTTTCAAAGGCCATCCCACCTGGKGCAAGGCTTAAACCACAAGAGCCTTGCTGTGAAAATTCAGATTTCCCCAAAAAGAGCTGCTTTCTCGAGCGACAGACAGGCAGGGGTTTACAAGGGGGGATTTGAGAGGGTAAAAGGTRAAATATCAGGGGAAGGATGAGCATGCACAGGGCAGGGACAGACTCCCCGACATGCAGCCAGCAGATCTGCACCTTTCCCATGCCTGAGTGAGCGTGTCCAATCTTCACCACCACGGGGAACGTTGGCATGGTCAGCTGGGGAGACAAACAGAGAAGAGATTTGATCTTTTTCTGGGGTCTGTGAAGTGGAGAGAGCCACCACCAAAGCCGTTTGGGGAATTATTGAAGCACGAGAGTAACACAGCCAAAATCGTTCTGGCCACGGTCACTTGTTGGGGGTGTTTTCTCAGGATTCTCTTATTCTCAAATAGCAAGTTGGTGTTCTTAAATTTCCTTAAATTAAAATGTTTTTTTGCACATCTTTCTGTCAACTTCATTTTTTAAACTGAATTTCTGAAGTTTTCTATATTAAGTTTTGCCTCTGCGTTTTCTGACCCACAAACTCACGCTCTGCAAGGYTGTAAACCTTAATTACCCAAATTAACCACCTTTACCCCTTGATTTCCATTATTTGGCAGGGCTGTAAATACATTTTGTGACCCCGTATGAAAGCAGTGATGTCTAATTCACAAAACTCTGTAAAGGCAAATCCTGTGACACAGAACATCCAGGTTTTCTAGGGAAGGCTTCAGCAATAATTCAGAATAACCCAATCATTGAGTAGGAAAAAAAAATATATAGAGGCTTTGAAAGGTTATAACCCTTAATTACCCAAATTAACCACCTTTCCCCCCAATTTCCATTATTTGGCAGGGCTGTAAATACATTTTCTGACCCCATATGAAAGCAGCCRTGTGTAATTCACAAAAACTCTGTAAAGGCAGGTCCTGGCTTGTGATACAGAACATCCAGGTTTTCTAGGGAAGGCTCCAGCAATAATTCAGAATAATCCAATCACTGAGTAGGAAATTGAATAAACAGAAGGATATGAAAACAGTTTATTCAATGAAATGGGAATGGTTCTGTCTCAAAAAGTGCTGTGAATGACCAGTTTTACTTCCATCATTCACCTGAGGAAGTTTTACATGTCCCACTCGTGGGCATGGTTGGCACTGGGGTTTTTTTCCACCTTTCTGCCCTAAACACAGATATTTCACAGAAGAGGTTTATGAAATAAATAAAATGCTGAAATAAAAATAAAAAACTGAAATAAAAGGCTGAACCCTTTCAAAATGTGATTTAACTGGGCAGCAGCAGTACAGAGGTCCCAAACCCTTCATTTTCCACCCCATTCCATAATCACGACCAGAGGCAAGGCTGATCCTCTAGAAAACGAACTCAGAATTGTTGGAGGTTTGATGAGACATTGATTTGTTTCYGAATGACCAAAAGCACTTGCAAAATTTTACAATAAAGGTCACTTCTGGAGAAATTTAGGAATGAAGTTGATCTAAACCGTAGGAGCCGAAGTTCCTGCTTAGTCAACATCCACTCACTGGTGTATCACTTCCAGATTTTTAAACCAGGTTTTTTTACTCTTTTTTTTTTTCAATTTTTGGGGGTGGGAGGGGAGCAAATCGTTGCCAGACTGGGGATTGATGAGGGARCAGCACATTTCTGTGAGTGAGCTGTAACCACTGGGTTTGCAATGGAAATGCTGGCAGCCCTCTGACCATGGCACTCCTGTAATTAACGGGGCCACGGCTCTTCCTGTGATCCCAAAGCTGTGGAATCCTCCCGGGCCGCAGGAACAAACACAAACTCACATTGGAAAAAAAAAAAAAAAAAAAAAAAAAAAAAAAAAAAAAAAAAAAAAAAGGAAAAAAAGGGAAGAAAGAGAAAAAAAATTGATGCTTTCTCCCCAGAAAAATGCAGTCATATCATTTTGCTCTGCAGCCTGATCCCGAAATTCCACGTGCTCCATCACATCCCAGCCTGTGGCAGCCCAGGAAAAACTCCAACTTCAGACAGGAAAAAAMCAGACAGGCAAAATGAAATCATCACAGCCCATCTCTTGTCTGTGCCTAACCCTGTGCCAGGCCCATGAGGCTCCAATAACTGGATTTATTCTGGGGTTTGGGCAGCTTTTCCTTCATTCCTGCTCTGAGGAGGAGGAATAAATTAATTATTATTCATGTAATCTTTATTTATCCCAGTTTCCCCTCTGTACCCTGGGATGGAGATGCCATCGTGCAGCACCTCTCTGTCACCAACTCCATCCAGGGGATTGTTCTGCCGAAAAAAACAGAAATATTCCATGAAAATTAAAGAAAACCTGTCCTGAATCCTCCCATTCCATATCCCAAGCTGCTCTTTTCTGGGAGTTTCTATTTGACAGAACAGGCATTGTCCAGGCTATTCCTGTATTTGGTGAATGTTGTATGTGATACAAGTGTGATGGTGAAAATTAACCAGCTCCACGGATTTCCCTTTAATCTGCATTATAATTACTGATAATCACAATTTATAATTACTGCCTTAACAGATGTTTGCTTTGGAAAGTATCACTGAGAGGGGAAAGGCCATTTGAAAAAATATTGCTGATTTTTCGAGGGCTTTCCTTAATTCAGGAAAGTAAAAATTCCACTCAGGCTATTAAAAATTGAGGGGAAAACCCCAAAGAACAGTGAGAGAAACTGAGAAATCTGCCAAGTTCATAAATGTGAGAAATGGGAGCATCTGCACTGCATGAGCCCTTCCACAGACAGAAAATACACACAAAATAAATAATAAAATAATTAGAATAGAAARTAATTGAATAAAAAAAATCGGATTTCCAGGACTTAAATAGCAGTGGAATAAACTACTATAATTAATTAGACAGAAAACAGAGTATTTGGCAAACATGGAATAAAAATTTCAAAATTTATGATTGTGCATGAACGTGGTTGGACTGGTGATAAATATTGGGAGGAACTGGAAAAACTCTTGACCCTTTGTAGAAGAATACACAGAGAAAGAGCAGAGGAACACAATGCTATTCATCAGAACAACATCATAAATAATAAAAGATTAAACAAATAATAAAACATAATAAATRTAATGAATACTAAACCATTATTCAAATGTTTTACCAGCTCCTAAAAGCTGCAAAGATGGATTCAATCCTCGCACTTTCATTTCTGGGGTTTTCACTTCTCCTTTTTCTGTTTGATTCCAACAGAACTTTGATTTTGGGTGGGTTGGATGGTTTATTTCTAGGACTAAGTACTATTGGTAGTAAGTCCTACTTCGATCTGTGAACTTCCCCAGCAAAGCAAAGAATAAATTTTGTTTTGCAGGTAAAGGGAATGAATAAAAAACTCTTTTGAAGCAGAATCCTTTAAAATTTTGGATAGAAGTCGATTCCAAAGTTTCAAGTTGAGAAATAATGAGCACTGAAGTGGCTTTGCTGAAATTAAATGTACTCTGCAATATATTAATAGTGTGAATTAAATTTACACAGTTAAGGACTGGATAAATCTCATGTTGTTTCCACCTTCCCACCAGGATTTTCTGGATTTTCTGATTCTCTAGGAAATACCTGGAAAATGCTTCTCCCCTTCCTGAATCCGTTCCCTTTAAAGTGAGATTTGGGTTGTGAGCTGCAATTCCTGCAGAGCAGCACTGGGGAAAACTTTATTAATTGAACACAAAACTGGAGTCAGGTCCTTGCAGGGAACCCAGCTGGATGAGTTGGGTGAGGCAGCAAAGATTTAACACCCCCTGGCAGATCCCAAACTCCCCAAAATGCCAGAAATCCAACCCTGCTGTGGTTAACTGTGCTTGGAAAGGCTGAGGGACAGGGCAGAGAGAGACATTAATTGATAGAAATGATTAGATCTGTAATGGAAATACAACAGCATGTACAGGCTTCAAAAGCGGCTGTGATATCCTGAAATATCCCATCTGAAAAACCATCACGGTTTTAAAAACACCCATTTTCCCTTCTCCAAATGGCTGCAGGTGTTTTTTGTCCAGGAAAACACATTTTCAGGCCCCTTAACTCTTTACCATCACTTTCTTTTCCATGAGCACCGTTTATTTTATCATTTTCATGGCAGTCCAGTTGGAAAGGATTCTTTCAATGTCCACAAAATTGATTCTGCAGTGGGGTTCATGTGTGAACTCTGAAGTTAATTGGTGAAATCCTTMCAGGATGCTAAAATGAGTGGGTTTGGGGTTTCAGCCCTGGCCATGGAGCAGCTGGGGCTGGCTCCACCAGGASCTGGATCCTCCATCTCCATCAACGCTGGCACATCCAAACCTGAACACCCCTGAATTCCTTTCAATTGCTGATCCTGACACACAGCAGGATTTTTGAGGTTTTTTTTCTACTCAAATTAGTAGATTTTCAACTCAATTTTCTACTCAATTTTCTCAATTTTTTTCTACTCAAATTTTCCCACTCAAATTAGTTAAACAAGGAGTGAAGGCAGCACCAGGGGGGCTCAGGACATGCAGAATTCCTGYGATTTTCCATTTGCTGCTTTGTTTCCTGCTCCAGTGACAGGGAACCCACAGAGAAATTGCACCTGCAGTGGAGCTGTTTGGAGCCACAGACACAGAACCACCTGAAAGAGGAGTTTCACAGCTGGAATTGCTCAATCCAGGAGCAGATTTGACCCAGTGCTCTGAAGCAGCTGAATAAATGTGAATTAAWGCACACCTGCATGCACAGCCAGGTATTCTGAGGTGCATCACAGCTTTCTCATGGCATTCATTCCCTTGGAATCAGAGCAGGACATCTGTGGGGTTCCCTGGTGTCAGACCACAGAGCTTTTGAAACTTTTTTGGGGATTAGGAAGTGATCAGATCACCCTCATTAAGGCTTGGAATGATTTGGATTTCACTCCTCTACTGATGTTCGTTGCATCAAACGTTTCTTTCCCACATTACAAATTGAATTCAGAGATTCAAAGGTCATTAATTACTGGTCAGAACCTATCTGAAACACCTGAAATCTGTAAAATAACATTGTCCCACTCTTCTGAAATGTCAAGATACTTTCAATACATTGCATATCTTTTTAGGAGAAGATTTAGGCGTGGCCTATCTTCTCTTCTGTCCCCTCACATCAATAATTACAGAGAATTAATAGGGACATGCAGCAAATTCAACCCAATTCAGAAAGTCTCAAATTTCCTTTCCTCATCTCTCAAAAGGAAGAAAAATATCTCAGAGGATTTTTTTCTTGTTGAGAGAAGGAAGGAATCCATATTCTTCTTCTGTGAGGCTTAATTTGTAATCCGAATGTAGAGTTTTGTCAAAGTTAATTTAATTATTATATAATTATTATTTTTCAAATATTATTTAAAATAATCATTTTATTATATTTAAAAAATGAAAATAAATAAATATTTTTATTATTATTTTTTCAAACCAACCTTTCTGCCCAGCAGCCTGCAGTCCATGGCAGCCCACAGTGCTGGTGCTGCTGAAACCCCAGTTTGGATGGGAGGGGGAAATTTCTGCCAGGAAATTTCTGGAATTTGGGCAGAAAACCTCCCCCAAAGCAGCAAACCAATGAACAAATCCAATCCTGCTGTGTGGAAAGGAAAGCACTGAAATGGTGCTGCAATTTTGGCATCTGAGCAGTTCATTGACAGAATTCTAAAGGTCACAAATTAACACTGTGTCCATGAAGAAGGACCTATTTTATGTTTTTTTGGTTTTATGGGGTTTTTTTTGTTTGTTTTTATGTTTTTATGTTTTTATGCTTTTATGTTTTTGTGTTGTGCTGCCAGCAGGATTTTCAGGGATGTGCTGTGAAAAATAAAAATTGAAATCCGTGGTGGAAACACCTGAAAAACACTTTTCTCCTTGCTGAACCTGTTCCCTTTAAGGTGAGATTTGGGTTCTGTGCTGCAAATCCTACAGAGCAGCACCGGGGAAAAACTCCTGTTCTGTGAGCACGACAACCAGAGTCAGGTCCTTGCAGGGAGCCCCACCAAATCCACATCCCTGGTGTTTTCCAGGGAGACAAATCCCACCCTGCAGGGGAGGCAGCTCTGGGGGTGCAGGGGGCTCTTTAGGGTCACAGCAGAGATGTGACATCTCCCTACAAACACTCTCCCTACAAACACTCTCTGCCTTCTCAGGTTGTTCTYTTCTGATGTCACCCCAACCCCAAGGCTCTTGGGCACATATCCTACTAATGATTTTATTTTTTATTCTTTATTTTTTTAAATGTTTTTCCCATTTTTTCCCCCTGAAGGGAGTCTGGTAATTGCAGGATGTGACGTGGTTTTTCCCCAAGGATTTCTGATTCAAGCTGGGAGTTGACAGAACCTGTAACCCACCCCACCCCTGTGACTGGGAATCCTGTGGGATATTGGCACTGGAGGATGTTTTAATGCATGGGAACGTGTTAAAATCAGTTAAATATGGGAACATGGTACAATCCAAAATGTCAAATTTGGGATTGCCACACGTTAAAATTTTTACGATCCAAAAGGTTAAAATCTGCAATCCAAAATGTTCAAAAATCTGCCCAGAGATCCCCATATAAAAACACCGAAAATCTCCCTTTTTTATTTTATCTGCCTATGAAGTCCATACTTCATTGAGCTCAGCCAGGYTCAATTTGGAAAACAAAATGCATTTGCAAACTCCTGACAATTAAAGACATTTCAGGTGTTTGAATTCTGGGCACCTACTCTAGAGAGGATARATTTCACTTCCAGATGAGCATGAAAATCAAAAAAGCCAATAAATGTCATTATCCCCTTATTGAGAMCACAACAGCAAGGATCATTATTATTAATGATGTCTTTTTAAGATTTCATCTGCATCAGCCTTTTAAAATTGATTTTTTTTTTTGTACTATGAGCTTAAAAGGCAAATATCACTCTATTTATCAAGCTCCAGTGTGTGGCCACCTAAAGATTTTTTAAATATGCTCAGCATGTTTTTTACCATAAAAAGGAATATTTTGGTTTGATAACTTCCCCCAATACCTGCAAGCACCACCATCACCTTGGCTGATCTGCAGCACAGGTAATTCCGTGACCCAGCAGCTGAATATGGAACTAATCAGCAGAACCCTCATCTGT
>NW_026623774.1:39737-40779 GCF_030028575.1 Malurus melanocephalus | reverse complement strand
TCTGTTTGGTTTGCAGAAAACACAATTTCCAGATCAAGGGGGGGCTCAGGAGGGCGGGAGCTCCGTCCCAGCAGAAAACCTCAAACACCCCAAAAMCACGGGCACAAACTGGGGATGCACAAATCTCAAAAGAGGGGTAAAAGTCTGAATGGATGGAGCAGGGTTTGACAGCCCCAAGCCAGGGGGGATCCCAGGTGCTTTGGGTTTTCTTTTTAGGTGATTTTTGTCATTTTTTAAGGTGATTTGTGCCATTTTTTAGGTGATTTTTGTCATTTTTTTAAGGCGATTTGTGCCATTTTTAGGTGATTTTTGTAATTTTTTAGGCAATTTTTGTCATTTTTAAAAGTGTTTTGTGGGGTTTTTTTAGGTGATTTGTGTTATTTTTAAGGTGTTTGGTGTCATCTTTTCAGGCGATTTGAGTTATCTTTTTGGGTTTTCTGTGTTATTTTTTAGGTGTTTTGTGTTATTTTTTAGGGCTTTTGTGTTATTTTTTAGGGGTTTTATGTCATCCTTTCAGGTGATTTGTGTCATCTTTTTAGGTGTTCTGTGTTGTTTTTTAGGTGATTTGTGCGATCTTTCATGTTTTAGGTCTTTTGTGACATCTTTTTAATGTTTTGTATTATTTTTTAGGTGTTTTGTGTTATTTTTTAGGTGATTTGTGTCATTTTTTTAGGGGATTTGTGTCATCCTTTCAGGTGATTTGTGGCATCTTTTTAGGTGTTTTGTGTTATTTTTTAGGCGTTTTGTGTTAATTTTTAGATGTTTTGTGTTATTTTTTAGGTGTTTTGTGTTATTTCTTAGGGGATTTTTCATAATCTTTTCGATACAGGGGCAGTAAAGAAACTGAAAGTTCAAGTGGATAAAAGAGTGGATAAATTCAATTTATTCCCATGCCAGAGAGAGGCAAAGCCCCCTCACCTGTGAGCCCTTCACCCAAAACAGAAACAGGGGATTGAACCCATGAAACCATTGAGAGGGCTTTGGGGACTCACAGAGGGCTCAGGGGGAATCAGTTCCCAGGGACATGGGGGGAATTGGGGGG
>NW_026623774.1:36160-37758 GCF_030028575.1 Malurus melanocephalus | reverse complement strand
TGGGTTATCCTAAAAAACTGAGTTATCCTAAAAACATGGGACATCCCCAGCTCTGGGGCATACACAGCCCCAAGTTATCCTAAAACCCTGGGTTATCCCAGCCCTGGCTTATCCTAAAATCATGGGTTATCCTAAAATCCTGAGATATCCCCAGCTCTGGGGTATCCTGCAGCTCTAGGTTATCCTAAAAAACTGGGTTATCCTGAAATCCTGGGATATCCTAAAATCCTGGGACATCCCCAGCCCTGGCTAATCCTGCATCCCTGGGCTATCCTAAATCCCTGGGATATCCTCTGCCCTGAGTTATCCTCAACCTATGTAATCCTAAACCTCGGGGTTTTCCTCAGCCCTGGGTTATCCTGGGATATCCTGAGTTATCCTGGGATATCCTGGGTTATGCTGGTTTATCCTGGTTTATCCTGGGATACTCTGAGTTTTCCCGGGTTATCCTGGGTTATCCCGGGTTATCCTGGGTTATCCTGTGTTATCCTGGGATACTCTGGGTTATCCTGTGTTATCCCAGGTTATCCTGGGTTATCCTGGGTTATCCTGAGCCCTGCCAAAGGCTGAGGGTGCCAGGGCAGGGTGGGCAGGGGGCACCCTGGGGCTCGGGCAGCTCTGCCTGTCCCCACCCCAGCTCCCGGGGAGCATCCCCCATTCCATCAGCTGTCCCCTCCAGAGACAAAAATATCCCAAAATAGCAGCAGGAGTTTGGGATTCGGGGGAAACATCCAGGAGCAGGAGCCCAGYGGGTTTGGCAGAGCTCTCTGGGGGCTGTTCAGGACAACAGAGATGGCAATAAATGGCAATAAATGGCAATTTATGGCAATTAATGGCAATCAAATACCCACGATGCTGCTGTAGGAAAAAATAACAAGGCCCCTGACAACCCACAGCACAAAAAACCCTCCAGGATGAGAAGCCCTGCACAGAATTCAGATTCCCACCTCTCCAAACACCCCAACCCTCTTTATTTTTTCAGATTTCTCTAGAAAACAAACATCAGCTGTTCAACACAAAGTAGGAATAAAAAACTGCCAGGTGTTATTTCATCAGCGTGCACAAGGAATTGAAGAGTCAGTGAGTACCCTCGATAAATGAATTTCTGTGCTCCTTTGGAGCTTTTCAGAGGTGTGAATCCAGCAGGAGCRGGGAGTCCTGCAGCCCCTCCACCCTGCAGGGAGCACTGACACCCCTGGCTGGGATTTCACWGCTTCCTTATCAAATTCCAGGAAAACTGCCATCATGAAATTGCCATCAGAGTAGAAGAATTACTACTTTATTCCTGTATTATTACTCCATTTGTACACATAGAAATTTGCTTCAGTCTGCTTGCATTAAAAAATTGCACAATTCCTCAACTATTATTTGAATTATGATCTAATTTTGCTACAATTTCTTGACTATTATTTAAATTATGATATCATTTTGCTTAAAAGTTGATCAAGGAATATTTAGAATATTATTCAGAATAATTTTTTATTTTATGAGGTTGGGATCTAACGGTAACACGGATCTGGTGCTGGGTCTGGGGTTTCTTTTTAAGGAACAATGGACTGGTTTGGGGTGGGAGATATAGATAGATAGATAGATAGATA
>NW_026623774.1:29487-34715 GCF_030028575.1 Malurus melanocephalus | reverse complement strand
ATATGTCAATATATTCATATATCAATATATTTTATTAAATTATAGGAATAACATATAATATATTAAATACTATATATAAATAGATATATATTAGTTAGGTGTGATCATACTTTAAATATTCCATATATTCATGTATCAATATATTATATTTAAGTATAGATATAACATGATAAATCATTTATATATAAATATATTTATAYTATTTAGKTGTGATCATACTTTAAATGTTCCACCCGTGTGCAGAGGGTTTTGAGGGGCTCTCAGAAACTCAACTGAATTATCCCTGAAGGCAACWCTAGGTAAGATCATAATTAATACATCCTCATGCCATTAGCACAATTAACAGATGAGATTTAGCTTCAGCATTTTTGCATTCCCTCACATTGAGAGGAAAGCATTTCATTCTCATCTACATCCAGAAGATAGTAAACAGCTAATTTTTAACTGGACCCAAAATAATTTTTAAATGTTCTGACCTTAGTATTTTTCTACTGATTACTCAATTAGTTTTATTGACTGGATGTAAAAGTCTTTAGGACAGGCAGAGCACAGCTGGATGTGCTGTTCTGGAGAATCCTGGACAAAATGTGCCTCAGGGACACGTAGAGGCGAGTTTTTGCCCAGCATATTTCTTAATTATTTGGATTTTACAGGAGCAGCCCTCAAATGGATCTTTTTAGATCATCTATAACGTAACCTTGTGATGTCATATGGAAACCAATCAATCAATGGCTCCCAATTAATTCCTTCATCACTTCCCAGCCCTACTAAGTGAGGTTTGGAAATCAATAATCAATAATCAATAACCAATAGTCAATAATCAGGAGTGCTGATCACCGAGGCCCTGACACACTTGCCTGGGGGGTTCCACTGCCTTCCCGTGCAAGTTTTCAGCCCTTTTTATCTTTCCCTCACATGAAAGAAGTCAGTATTTCCAGCCAAAAACAGAGATGTTAACAGGTCTAAATTATTTTCAGGAGTTAGTCCCGGGCTTGGATCCAGCCTTCTGATTTGAAGCCAAAACTTCAGACAGGAAAAGTAAAAAAAATCAGAGTATGACTACGTGAAATTGGGACGTGGTGTACAGGATTCCTGGCTCAGTGGTCAGTGTGGCTCTAAAGTCCAAAAACGAGACTCAGCTCTAATAATTCTGAATATTTGTGCATTTTTTTTTTTTTTCTGACAGAGTGTGTCTTGAGGGGCATGGGAGTTAAAAAGAAAAAGAATCAGAGCAGTAGKATTTGTATAACTGCTCAGAAATGAAATAAATCTGCTGCTGTGAAACACGTACACATCTCTCTAAAGGTAACGAGCTGCTCTGGGCACATCTAAACCTCAGCCCCAACAAAATACATTTTCATGAGCCTGGACTGGAACGGTTCAGGCCACAGTAATGAATTTTCAATTCCTAGGCTCGRTCTGGGCTGTGACAAAACGCAGATTTATTTATGCAGCCCTGTCCTGCATGTCAATCTGGAGATGTTCTTCATTACTCTCTAATCAAACCCCGGCTTGCTTCCTCATGAAACGATTTTCTTCATAAAGGGAGGGTGCCCACGGGTTACACAAATCCAGATTGCCACAGCAACCAAAGCTCGGAAGGTGAAAAGGATTCCTGAACTCCGCGTTTCTGTCTGAATTCCACTTACAGCACCAGCCAGGAAATCCAGGCTCGGATCTGTGCGGGGCAGGATTTGCATTAATGAGGAACACAGGGAAAGAGCCGTGCCTCCCAAATACACAACCGGGATAGTTTTCCTTGCTGTTTTAAATTAAATCTGGGATGAATTTTTTTTTTTTTGTTTTCAAATGCCTTTTATTGCAGCTTTTATTGGCGATTCGTTWTTCCCTGTAACCAGCAATTGTTGGGGGCTCACAAGCGGAGCATTGAGAGTTTCCTTTCCATGAATGAAGTTCTGTCCAGGCTGCGAGCAGGAAAATGCCCAGAAGAGCAGGGGAAGCTCGGGGGCTGCGGATGCGCACGGAGCTGAGAACAGGACAGCTTTGTTAACCTCGCCCGAAATGAGATCGCCCGGCTGCCTTTSAAACCCAAAGTGGAAGCAAACTTCCCAGAACGAGATCAAGCCGCCGGAAAATCAGCTTGGGATCCTCGTCAAAGGCGTGTTTGCGGAGGCTTTTCGGTGATTAACATTGCCACTCCCGCGCTGGCGGCCGAGGTGCCCTCGCTCGGTGTCACCAATGATGCGCTTTTCCCGCAAGGGAAGGCGGAGCCGGGGCCGGCCGCCGGGGCCATAAATAAGAGGGTCCCATGTCAGGGAAATTTGGAGCCCGTGAGCGGCGGCAGCGCTCGGAGCAAACACCGCGGAGCGAGCATGGCCCAGAGCGCATCACCGAGCGGCCGGGACAGCGCCGGGACAGCGCCCCGCCATCCTTCCCCGGCCCGGAGCGGGACCCCGGCGGGCAGTGGGAGCCCCGGCAACCCCGGCAGCTCCGGAAGCTCCGGGGGAACCGGGGGAGCGCTGCGGCCGCTGCTGCTGGCGCTGCTGCTGCCCGCGGCCGTGTCCGGCTGTAGCTGCGCCCCCGCGCACCCGCAGCAGCTGCTCTGCGATGCTGCCATCGGTGAGTCCGCCCGCGACCCCTCCATCGCCCCCGAACCGAGCCCTTGGGTGGGGACAGTGTGGGGAATGGGTGCTGGGGGCTGGGAGATGCTCTGCACATCCTTTTCATGGGGGGAGTTATGGGGAATGGGTGCTGGGAACCGCTCTGCACATCTCTTTCATAGGGGGAGTTATGGAGGAATGAGTGCTGAGAATGGTTCTGCACATCCCTCTCACATGGGAAGTTTATGGGAGATGGGTTCTGGGAGCAGCTCTGCACATCCCTTTGCCAGGAGAGTTATGGGGGAATGGGTGCTGGGTGCTGAGAGCTACTCTGCACATCCCTTTCACAGGGGGAGTTATGGAGGAATGACTGCTGAGAATGGTTCTGCACATCCCTCTCACATGGGAAGTTTATGGGAGATGGGTTCTGGGAGCAGCTCTGCACATCCCTTTGCCAGGAGAGTTATGGGGGAATGGGTGCTGGGTGCTGAGAGCTACTCTGCACATCCCTTTCACAGGGGGAGTTATGGAGGAATGACTGCTGAGAATGGTTCTGCACATCCCTCTCACATGGGAAGTTTATGGGAGATGGGTTCTGGGAGCAGCTCTGCACATCCCTTTGCCAGGAGAGTTATGGGGGAATGGGTGCTGGGTGCTGAGAGCTACTCTGCACATCCCTTTCACAGGGGGAGTTATGGAGGAATGAGTGCTGAGAATGGTTCTGCACATCCCTCTCACATGGGAAGTTTATGGGAGATGGGTTCTGGGAGCAGCTCTGCACATCCCTTTGCCAGGAGAGTTATGGGGGAATGGGTGCTGGGAGCTGCTCTGCACATGCCTTGTGAGGGGAGAATTATGGGGAATGGGTGCTGGGAGTTGTTCTGTGCATCTCTTTCATCGGGGAAGTTCTGGGGAATGGGTGCTGGGAGCTGCTTTGCACATCCCTTTCATAGGGGGAGTTATGGGGGAATGAGTGCTGGGAGTTGTTCTGCACATCCCTTTGCCAGAGAAGGTTATGGAGAGGTGGATGCCAGGAGTTGTTCCACTTCCAGAATTTTTTGTGGTTATGAATTGCTGGGATTGCTGGGTTAGAGAGTGGCTTTATTTTTTTTTTAAAAAAAACCTTTTAATATATTTATATACTGGCTCCTAACTTAGAGAACACCTGAGCTTTGCCTACTCATAGCAGTGTCTGCAACAGGATATTCTATCTAAATATGCTTGCCGAGTGTAAATAGTGCATATTGATATTTTTGTAGCACCTTTGGAAGGAAAAAAAAAAACCTAAAAAGCAAAGGGACGCTAAGTATAAGCCCCCGGTGCTAACTTGCTGAAACTTTTGATCTTTGTTCTGCTRCGCTGTACTTTCTTTAATTTATTCTTGCGTTTTTCTGTCATTTTCTGGAGCAGGRAACTGCTAGGCCCTGTATTTTCTGTGGGTAAACTGGATAGAGCAGCTCAGTGTGAATTTAACTTCCCAGTCTTTGGGCAATTGTGCTCCGTGAAAGCTGGGYAGCACCGTGCCTGTCAAACAACGTATAGAGAGAGCCTAAAGATCACAAAATTAGGCTGCACGGGGATGAGAAAATGTGACATTTTGCAGCCTTTTGATTCCATTAGCTCGGGCTAAGTGAGGCTGGTCAGCTTCCATCGGGTGTGAACAGTAAATGTAGAACATGGGTTTCCAAAGTGCCACGGAATTAGCATCTCTATGGGGCGGGCTGCTCCTTCTGCATACTGATTCATTGCTTTCAGGCCCTGACAGAAAATCTTTGTGGCCATGGCAGACCCCGAGCTCTGTTTGTGGCCATCAGTTAAATTGGTTTTTAATCTGCTGTGTGTTCAGCGATCTCTTTCATGGGTGTACCTACAGCAGGCATTGCACACTTGGGGGTGTTTGAGGGGCGAAGGGAAATAAAAATCGGGCTACAACTAAAGAAATGTGAATTAACTGCTGTGCTCTGCTGCATTCCTGTGCGTGAGAAAGTGACGACTTTTCAACACTCTTTGATGCAATAGTTTTCCAAAATTAACCATTTTACGGTATAGAGGAAACTTAAAATATCCATTAGGGACCACCTTCCTCAGGGAAGCCATTCTGRTGATGTAGATCCAGATTGACTCAATTCTTAGATGTATTTTGCAAATAGTAACTATATAATTATATGGTAACWATTTATAGTAACTATAAATAAAAAGTAAAGCTACTTTTCATTTAAATCCTGAAGATAGCTTTGTGTTACAATGTTTGGACTCCATGCTCATCTCACCCCTATAAATACTCCTATCTAAGTAAACTTCCCCTCTTGGYTGAGGAATGTTTATGTCAAGGATCCCTTTGTTCACTATTTCTGATTCTAAAATAGCATTTCTGTGCATTATAAAATGACACATGAAGGCAATTCTTCCCATAAATACGTGCGCGCACATTTTTGTGTGTGCATTTGCATAGACACACACATACACACACAAAACCCTCTCTGAGCATTTATGGCAGAATTACTGGATGTGCTCCGGCCACAGAGTTTTGCACAAACGCAGCGCGATCCCTTTGAAGGAGCTGGAGTTTGCGGCGTGAGAGGAAAGCGCAGCTTTGGCAGGGGCAGCTGCCAGAGCCTTTGTGCCCGGCAGAGGAGCTGTGCCCGGGGAAGGGCAGCTCAGACACTG
>NW_026623774.1:0-28704 GCF_030028575.1 Malurus melanocephalus | reverse complement strand
GTTTCCTCGCCGTGTTTCCGAGCACATCTTGCTAAAATTATCATCCTGTGACCGAAAGCTGCCCAGAAAAAAACAGAGATAAAGCCTGAGGCTTTATCATGGAGTTGTGTCCTTCAGGCAACTCATGGAGTTGTGTCCTTCAGCCACTGTGTAAATAGGATATTTTTAATTTCCTTCAGGATGAGTTTGGTTTGGGTGGAGTGAAAATGGAGGTGGAGGAACTCGACCTGACCTTGCTGGGACCTCTGACTGAATGTGTGAAACCATTCAGCAGCAGAATTTTGGAGAGATCCGAAGAAAAACAGGCAGAGAAATGAATTTTAAGAATTAATTCAGTCTGGGACAAGAACTTGTGCTTTGGCTCTGGTTAGGATGATGGGTGCTGTGACACTTTGTCCTGCTCTGCCAGGAAGTTTTGGTGGCTTTAAAAGCCACAGGAACCACCCAGCCCGAGCGAGGTGGGAGTGATTTGGGGATGTTTGGCAGCGCTGGGGTCAGGGAGAGCTCCTGCTCCTCTTGGAGCTGAAATCCGGGATGGGATGAGGGGAGAGCCCTGCAGGGGCTGGGGGTTCAACACCCGGGAAAAGCCCTGGGATCCGCCAGGGAAAATCAGGAATGCTCTGCCTTCCCTGCCTTTATCTGACCTGGGGTTTGCCACCTTCCCACGCAGCCTTCAGAGGACGGGATTTTGTACAGAGTTCAGAAAACTCCACGAGTTTCGCAGCAGTTTTAAATTTTGCATCAGAGAGAGGCAATTCCTGGTTTGTGGGAAGCGCCTGGCACTGTGAGATCACACCTTTTATAAAAAATAACACAGAATCGTCCCTCTTGTGCTCTTCCAAACGGTGCTGAGGACCTCCTAAAATGGGCTGAATTCCTTCAGCCCCCAGAGAACAGCTCTGATTTCCCAGAGATTCCCTGGGAATGGACAGGGAGGTTCATTAAGCAGCACTTCCCTGCTAATTATCAGTGCTGAGCACAGAGCCCAGGTTTTCTCCTCTCAGAAACGCAGTGTGGGGAGGAGTGGCTCGGATCACAAATTCAGAATTTGGATAACAAATTCACATTCATGCTGGTTTTCCCCCTTGGNCTCCTCTCAGAAACGCAGTGTGGGGAGGAGTGGCTCGGATCACAAATTCAGAATTTGGATAACAAATTCACATTCATGCTGGTTTTCCCCCTTGGGCCCTTTTTTAGGACAAATCTGTAAACATTTCCCATTTTTGAGCTGTGTAACACCAGTTCTGCCCTTTCACAGTCTGGTTAATTCTKTCTGATTTAAACTTATTTATTGAAAATCATCTTTTTTCTGAAGAGGAATGAGTAACAGACCTTGAATATTGCAGTGCCAAGCCAACACATGAAAAYCCTCTGGATAATTGCCTTTTTTTTAGGGGAGAAACATGGATGCCATYGAGTTTACCAAATAGTGCCAAGAGAACAGATTTTCATTTTGCCAAATTTGTCTTCCTGGCCTCAATTCTAGGCCAGTGTGCATTTCAAACCAGACAATCTGTAGAGAAAAATGGGGTATGGACAGCACTGATTCTTTTCTGAGGTCTGGCACTTCACATTCATGCTGGTTTTTCCCCTTGGGCCCTTTTTTAGGACAAATCTGTAAACACTTCCTATTTTTGAGCTGTGCAACACCAGTTCTGCCCTTTCACAGTCTGGTTAATTCTTTCTGATTTAAATTTATTGCTGCTTTTTCTTAAAAATATATTGAAAATCATCCCTTTTCTGAAGAGGAATGAGTAACAGACCTTGAATATTGCAGTGCCAARCCAACACATGAAAATCCTCTGGATAATTGCCTTTTTTTAGGAGAGAAACATGGATGCCATCGAGTTTACCAAATAGCGCCAAGAGAACAGATTTTCATTTTACCAGATTTGTCTTCCTAGGCCAGTGTGCACTTCAAACCAGACAATCTGTAGAGAAAAATGGGGTATGGACTGCACTGATTCCTTTCTGAGGTCTGGCACTTCACATTCATACTGTTTTTTCCCTTTGGGCCTTTTTTTGGACCATAGGACAAATCTGTAAACATTTCCCATTTTTCAGCTGTGTAACACCAGTTCTCCCCTCTCACAGTTAGGTTGACTTTTTTCTGTTATAAATTTCTATCATTAATCAGTGATTTAAACTTATCACTGCATTTTCTTTAAAATATCTTGAAAATAATCCTTTTTCTGAACAGGAATGAGTGACAGGCCTTGAATACAAATATARATAATATTCAGGTTCAGAAAACAGCTCTGTGGCTTTGGAGAAGARGGGCACATTTCAGAATAGGATGGAAACTTTACAGCTGGAGCTTGGCAGCATTTTCAGCCCATGAAAATCTCCCAAGATCACTGAGATCAAGGGTTTGAAAGATGTGCCAGATGATATATTAAATTTTAATCACATTTGAACACAACAGTAAAAGTTTTCTTTAAATGCACCAGAGTTAAGTTTTCTGAGTTTTCCTCRGGGAGAAAAATCACAATATGCTATTCCTTTATTATTGCTTTTCAAAGGAAAACTTCCACGGCTCAGCATCCCACGATTTTGCCTCTCTGCCACRTAATATCCACTTTTGGGCTGGAATGGATTAATTTGTGTGTTATTAGAGTGGGAAGCAATTTTTGCCTGGTGGGAAAAATCAAGAGTTGGGAAATGTTTTGGAAATTTGGCTGGTGCTTYTTCCAAGTGAGGAGGGGAAAGGTGAACAGGGGAATCCAATGGATTTTTGTTACTCTGTGGTGTGATATTCACTCACACAGTGGGCAGGTGTGCTCAGTGCCTRAGCAGCCCCTTCAGGGGGGAATTTGACCCCAAATTTGTCTGTGGYGTCATTGTCCTTGGGGTCACAGTGTCCATACAAAGGGTGACAGCCACCCCAAAGGAGGTGCTGCAGCAAACCTCAGTTTTCTGTGGGGGTTTTTAATGAATCCTGTCCAAAATGGAGGTTTTGATGCTATTCTTGGATGAGACAGGTCCTGGCAGGACCCAGGGTCACGGCCACACTTCAGCCCCCATGGAACCCTGGAGTTCCTGCAGTTTTTATGGACCCTCCACCCCATGGAAACCCCAAGATCTGCATTTCTTTACAGCACCTCCTTCCCCCAGAGTACACACCAGAGCTGAAAATTCCTGTTCCAGAGCCCCTTGTCCCTGCCCTGAAAGGAACAGGGACAGCTGCCACCCACACAGGTAGTGGGAGCTGAGTTTCTGCTCCAAGAATTGGGAATTGGATGGCAGAAATGCTGTGCTGGGCCAGTTTTGTCCCAAAGAACAGACAAAGCTTTGCTGCTGAGAGTGCTCCTTGCAAGGATTGCTGTGGAAAAGAAGAGGCTTTTAAAATGATGCCTTTTTTTTTTTTTTAATGATTAATGATGCCTTTTTAATTATTAGTGCTACTGAAGGAGAATGTTGCCACGTGCATCTCCAGAGCCCATAACCCATGAATCCTCTCAGAACCAGCTGGAAATKATCCTAATCTTAAATTAATGGGGTGGGTTTAATGCAGAGGGGTTGAAAAGGAGGAAAATCTCAGCTTTTTCCTCAGTGAGGGGCTGAGGAAAGCAGAATTCCAGTCCTGTGTGTCCCACCAGGGAGCAGATTTTGGAGGGAAGAATTGTTCAAAATCCCTCTTCCTGTGCCCACTTTTTGTGGGCAAAGACATCAAATACTTAGTTAATTAACAAAAACTATTGATAATTAGACATTTCAACCCATTTTGGCTGTTTGCACCCTGTCAAACTCAGTCACAGAAAAGAGGACAGGTTTTGCTCCTTCTCTAAGCACCAAAGGAATGTGCAATAATTTTTCTCACTTGTCTCTTACACATACTTTTATACACATTAATAGCAATTTCAAATAAAATTAAAAAAAAAATCCTGGAAAACGTTAATTCCAACAAGATATTTAGTTTAGTGCATTTAGAGAGAAGAAAAAAAATACCTTGCACCCTGCAAAGGCCCATCACTGGGACAACTGCCAATTAAGGAATAATTGCAGGACATTTAAATTGCTCGGTGTCACAGCCTGGAATTTCTAAATGCTTTCAAAAATACAAAAMTCCTGGCAGCTCTGACTGCAGGAACGCTGTGGTGTTGATCACTGATCACAGGTCTGGCTGTTGGATGTCCAGGGAAACCCCTCAATATTCCCATTCAGTGAATTCCTGCAATGCTGCTGTGGAATAGCAGCCAGTCCTTCCTTCTGCAGCTCAAGTTTAACAAAATATCCATGAATGAGCTTCCCAGGATCGAGCCTGAATGTCCTCTTTGGGAACAGGAAGAATAAGACCTGAATAAAACCTACAAATGACCCTACGCCTGCGTGAGGGTTTAGGATGGGAGAAAACACTTTGAGAGCTTAAAAAAATCAGTGTAAAGTGAATTTCCTAACTCACTTCTCAGTGCTGAATTCAAGGCTTGAGCTGCACTGCCAATCTCATGGAGCCCTGAGAAATGATTTKGAATATTGTGTAGATGAGTGACCTCCAGAAGTGCCATTTAAACACRAAAATGGGGCTCAGCCTGGGAAAGCTCAGTCTCTGCCCTTCCCTTCGCTCACTGGATTTTCGTGGCAGAGTTCCCAACACTTCAAAGTTCTGTAGCTGGAAAATGAGGTGGCATCACAAAACCCAACAACGGGACGGGAGCTGGAGGAGCCAAAGCCACTGAGCACAGCATTCCTGGCAGCTGGAAAGCAGCTGAAAGCTGTAATACAACTTTAGCAAAAAAAAAAGAAAAAAACAAAACAAAACAAACCAGAGCTGGCTGCTGCGTAGCAAAAGAAAATCTCTAAAGGATTATGCTTTTTGCCTGATTTAGAAGTGTGCTCTAAATTCAGGAGAAGAAAAGTAAAAAAAAAAACCAAAACAACTGAGTTATTTTATGGAAAAACATTTGTTGTAGGGCTGGGAAACCAAACCGCGCCGTTTCAAAAACAACATTCGACACTCACCGAGGGGAGCACAGAACTCCAGCTTCGAGACAAAGGTTAAATAATATAAAACAGAGGACCTGAAAGGCTGCCAAACTCTTAATCCCATTAATCTGCCAACTTTAATCCTTAACTTTCTCATTAAAAACTATCCCAGCAATGCGGGGTTCCTTCCGCCCCCTGAATGGAAATCCACAATAACATCATGTACGTTGTCCTACGGGCTTTGGAGCATTAAGGGAGGGTTTTTCTGCAGCTGAAGTTGGGCAGATATCGATTGCCAGTCAAATGCTGTGGTATCTGAGGCTCAAAAAGGAGAGAGGAACATTTTGGGTAAAGCAGCTGTAAAAACAGCGCAGGAAAAGAAAAGTGACCTTGAACGGCATTAGGAAATCGTGGTCGTTCTCAGGTGTTGTTTAAGTTGAGAGAATACCCCACTTCTGTTAAAAATACCTTTTCTACCTGGAAGTTTAKAAAAACTGGATTCTAAACCTCACCCATGTAAACTGAATGTGTTCTTCTAATTAAAAAAAACCCCAAAACCACAGAATCTCCCGGTTTAATGGGGAAGCCAAACCTGATCAACTCTTGCCTTCAACGTGAGGAATTTTTGCATCCTGAGCCAAAACCACAGAGATGCACAAAGTCCTGACCTACCTGAGAGTCCTAATGAGCTTCAAGATTGGCCTTCCCCACCCTGCCAGCCTGAGATGGAAATGCAGTTTGGGTGCAGCCCAGCACAGCCCTGAAACACTACAGGATAACCAAACTCTGCAAAGCATTTACAGAGRAATAATTCAGGGGAAATTAATATCYACATCCATGAKGTAAAAAATCCTTGGTATCTGCTTGGAGAAGATTTTTGGGTTTTTCAGTCTTCCAAAGTTTCTGTGGAGTTTTAGTCCAAGTCACAAACTTCACYGTGAGGCTTTGATTCCTCAGTTACAGATAAAACTGTTATCTCACCACCCTTATCTTCCCAACATCACCAGGGCTGGGGAAATGCTCTTCCATACTTTGCTTTCCATGGAATAAATGGGAAAAGCTTCCTACAGTTCCAGTTACATTTTCCAACAAGATCAGTCCTTACAGATCCAAAACACTTGCGTCCAAATAGCCCAGAAAATGCCATTATTTCTCTTTCTTGTGAGCTCAGAAATTGTGTTCCAGTTCCTTACCATGCTGATGATTTAGATACTTTACAGWTGGCATAAATGGATGGAATATCAGGAAACAAAAACCACCAAGAAGGACAAATAAAACTGCATTTCTATCCCAGCTGGCAGAAACATCTTTTGAGCTAAAGATTTGGGTCTGGGAGTTGTGGAGGAAGAGGGAATGGTGCCAACGTGGTCTCACAGATCAGAAATCCATCCTGCAAACCCTGAGGGGGGGATGTTTTCACACTCACTGAGCACTGGGCCAGCTTTGCTGCTGCTCACTGTGTCTGTACCTGGAGCTGGACTGGTCCCCCAACCCCAAAGCTCTGAGCTGAGGGACAGTTTGGAAATGGAGCTGCTGTTGGCTGCTCTGTGCTGTTGGATGATTAATTGATAAGTGACCCATTTGCTAAACACAGTTGTTCTTCAGCTCTTTAAAGATGGTTCAAAGAACACCCAACACTGGCTGATTCTTCAAAGAGAAATCAGAGTGTGGGGGGTGAATTTTGGGTTTTCACTCCTGAAGGAACCAGGATGAAGCAGCACCTCAGCTGAACCTGAGTAAACACCTGTGCTGAGGTCTGAAACAGCTCAGAGCTGTGTGAAATTCAGAGATCAGCACCTCAAGGAAGGGTTGGAGTCTCCTGGATGCTGCAAAGCACCGAAGGCAAAGCCTGGGGGGGAAGAACTGCTCTCCACAGCTGTGACAAGAGCCTCTGCAAGGCTTTCCAGGATTGTTCCTCAAGGCAGGGGTTGCATATAGATAGATAGATAGATAAAGCCGAGGGGGGAAGAACTGCTCTCCACAGCTGTGACAAGAGCCTCTGCAAGGCTTTCCAGGATTGTTCCTCAAGGCAGGGGTTGCATCCATCCCATCCCCTGCCAAACTATCACCAATAATTTGCCAGGGAATGCAGTTGTGAGCTCCACAAACGCAGCCTGAACCATTCTGACAGCACCCATCAGTGCCCGCTCAGTGCCCAGGCTCCACTGCCAACCACCCCCAGCACAGCAATATTCTGTACAAAAGAAATGTTCTATATTCTGTACAAAGAAAAAAACTCATGGATACTCTGAGCTCCTTCTGGGTGATGATGGTGGCCAGCAAGTTTTGATTCCAAAAGCCCCAAAAAGGCCAAGTGGAGGTGAAGCATTTGGACACCCAGGGCAGGGGAGGTGCAGCTGAATGGAGGAGTCCCACTAAATTCATAACAACCAGAGCCTGACAGGTCCAATTAAATATGAATTAATTGGCAAAAGTGAGAGTTGGCTGAGTAYAGCTCAGGCTATTTATTGTAAATAAAGATAAGGATTCACACGCCCCCAGGTTGAAAAGCAAATACCTGAAGTGATAAAAAGCAGGAGACCGTTTGCAAACACAGAGTACAAACCTCTGTCATGCAGTGCAGACCACCTCAACTCCAAACATGGGAAATGGAGTTAAAGCACTAGCAGAGCCTTATTTTTGGACTCAGACTAGAGAAAAATGAAGGCAATTAGAAGTGGGAACAGGATARAAAATATTGGTGTTTTCATGAGACTGTAGTTGGCAAATCCTGCAGCATGAGCAGGAAAACCAGAAGATTTGCAGTTCAGAGAAAGAGAAAATCTTCGCTTTGGAAAGGTCTTGAACAGTGCAGGTTAGGGGCAATTTCTGGAGCCGAAACATCCCCCTGGTGGCACTGGCAGTGCTGGTTTCTCGTGGCTATGTCTCACTGGAGCACTGCAGGGACAGTCCCTGCTCCCAGGGATGTGTGGAACACACRCAGAATTCCCAGGATTTCAAACGACTGAGGTGGCACCACTGCCAACCCTTTCAGATGCCAACCCGGGCAAATCAAATACTGAAACACAAATGTAAGAAAACAAAAACCTTCATTCTCCCCAAAATTATTTCAGAGTCTCTAAATTAATCTGCTTTAAAAATATCAGTGTGTGTGTAACGGCKCATGTTGGGTATTAAATTGCTTCTTTTTAAAAATTATTTTAGTGTCAATCAGTCGATAATTTTGCCTCCTTCTGGCAGCATTAGTGACTCCTGTGAGCTTCAGGGTTACAACTTGTGTTAACTTCTCGTATTTATTACCTCTTGTTTATTTAATTTTATTTATTTTATATTTGTATATTTATTTTATATATTTATATACTTATTTTATATTTTTACTTATTTAATATTTATTTCTTTATTTTATTTGTTCTATTTCATTTTATAACCTCTCATATTTATTTTGAGAAATTACAACGTTTTCCGTGTATGTGGATATTTCAGCAAGTTAATTTGCTCTCTCCATTGGTGACAATCAAAGCTTTGCCATAAGAAAAAGTGGCAGGAAAATCCCTGATACCACTGAAGAATTCAACAAATTTAGTAAAAAAAAATAAGGCAGGGAGTGGAAAACTCTTCCAACCTCTTGTACACTTCAGAGGTTTTGTGAGCAATAGGAATCAGCAGCCAACAGATCATGTTTAATTTAGAATTCTACCCAAGATATCCATTCTGTCTTTTCTGTCCTGTGCAGCGTTGCTTTGAGGGAGTTCATTAATTTTGATCAGTTGTGACAAATTCTGTGCAGATCCCTCTCCTTTTTGAGGCTGAGCTTTCATTCTCTCCCTTCCCCTCTCTGCAAGGAAAGTTGAGTGTCTCAAATATTTAGTTCCCACTCYAAAGAATATTTTTGTCTTGTCTCTGTGCTCCTGAAACCTGAACATTCCTGGCTGGTTTTGGGTTCCTTGGTAGCTCTGAGAGCATTTCTTGCCATAATTCTCCTTCAGGAGACCCAGAGTGGGTCACAGTTTTTTGGGATCATCTTCCACAGCATCCAGCACAAAGAGGATCCATGAAATGGTGTGGCTGACTCTGTCCAGGGCTTTTCTTGGGCTGCCTGGGTTATTTCACCTTAACTTGCYTTGGGGTGACTGCAGCAAACGGGCTCTGCTCACAAATTCTGGTTTATTTTGCTTTCTGGTTGTATAAATTCTCAGCCAGTAGAGGTGTCTGGGGCAGATCTGCCCTGCAGAGGGTTTTGCTGGCCAGGCTGAGCAGACATTCCCCCTGGAGCAGCACTGGGAGGGAAGGGATGAATTACAGCCCCTGATGGGATTTCCAGCAAACTCTCTGAACTCTGAATTCAYTCACCTCCCACACTGAAGATGGGCACTGCTGAAAATCTCATTATCAGGCTCATCCCCAGCCTTTTCTTACAGAATACAAAAGATTTCAGCATTTGCAGTGACAGGGTGTTAACAAAGCTCCTTTTTCTCAATCTACAACAAAATCACCACTCMTTTGGCTGAGATGATTTGTTAAAGGAAAACTCTTGGCTCAATTTTACTCTGGCTGGGACAAAACCTGTGACACCACCAGCAATGTCCTGAGGTATTTCTAAGTGGTTTATCCCAATAKTCCAATTAAAATCATCAGTATTACACCATTGATGGGCTAAAGCAGCAGTGCTGGAAGCTTCCCAAACGTGATTGAAGAAGAAATTAGGAATTTATTGCAAAATAAAATAGTGAATTTAGAGAGTGATGCAATGAGTTACATGAGGARTTATAAAAACAGACAGGCACGTCTCTGTCAGGGGATGTAAAGGTGTCAGAATTGCCACAGATCAACTGAGAATTGATTTCTGTTTTGCTACAGCCAGGTGAGCTGGCAGAAAAAAGGGAAAACACCGCAAATCACCCCAGGGACAGGGACAGGGACAGGGACAGGGACAGACACCCAGCCTGCAGAGCCCAGAGCCAGCTCCGCCCTTTCCTGATTTCCTGGGCAATTATTGTAATCCCCTGGGACTGCAAACTTGACCTTTACAGCTCCAAACACCCCATGTGGACCCTTCTGCATGGTTACTTTTCACAAATTGTTTCAGTGTACAAAACCAAACACTTCAGAGCCAGAGGGATATTCCAGCCATGCTTGAGCAGCCTGGGATCAGAAAGTGCTGGAAAGGGGCAATGAAACCAGAATTATTTCCATGGCTGGAGCAGTGGGATTKGCTTTCTTTGGATTTATAAAACAGTGCTGGATGTCACAGAAGTGTTGCAATGAGGCAAATCCTCTTTCATTGACTTATTTTGAGGAAAAAAAGAGTCTACATACAAATTTTGAGGGGGGAAAAAAAGCCCTCTTCTCCTCTTCCCATCCCCTAAAACCATCACTTTTGGACAAGAGGAGATTGTGAACTGAGTTTGCAAAAACTCAAGGTCTTTGTGGTTGGGGCTCCAGCARTTGTCACTGCAGTATTTTCCTTTTACCCGAATTCTGGCTGGGATTTTGTAGGAATTGAAGACATTTATGGAGCAAGTTTGGAGCTCCTGCACCCTAAAGAAGAGAAAGGCCCTGATAGATGGATACATAGATAGATAACAGATAGATAGATAGATAGATAGATAGATAGATAGATAGATAGATAGATAGATAGATAGATAGATAATTGATAGTTGATAGATAGATAATTGATAATTGATAGATAGATAATTGATAGTTGATAGATGATTCATAAATAATTGATAGATGATAGATTAGATAGATAATAGAGGATAGATAGATTAATAATTTATAGATGATACATAAATAATTGATATTTGATAAAGAATTGATAGGTAATAGATAATAGATGATAGATAGATATAGATATACAAATAATTTATATATGATACATAGATGGATGGATGGATGGATGGATGGATGGATGGATAGATAGATAGATAGATAGATAGATAGATAGATAGATAGATAGATAGATAGATAGATAGAAGTCTGAATTAACCTCACAGCAGAAGGGTGAGCAGAAACAGTTCATGTTGTGTGTGAAAGTGCTTTCATTTCTGTGAAAGGACAGATTTTTATAGAGAGGAGTTAATTGGAATTTAATTGAATTATTAATCCAAAATGGTGCACATCCATATTCAGTGTCCACAGTTCTGCCATGTTCCCCACTGCACACCCTGAGTGACGTGGTGTTCCAGAAAATCACTTTCTGGATGATTTTTGTCTCTATTTGGGATGCCACCCTCAGTCCAGCCACACATTTGATTTAGTTCCCTCTCCTTGTTCATTCCTTGTCCCTCCAAGAACACCAACACCAGCTGGGCTGAAGTGTCAGACATTGAGGAGACAAGCAAAGAGGAGTGCTTAAAAATCACTCCTCATCCTTTTAGTAATTCAATAAAAGGGCTCAATTGAGTCTATAAAATATAAGAGAAAAAAAGATTTTCATGAATCATTATCATAAGTTTTTAGTGGCTTACATGTTGCTTTTAATGTCAAGGCAGCTTTTGAAGTCTTATTTGAAGGTTTTTGTAGCAAAGCTGCCTCTGATTATAAACCTGTGAGATAGCAATGAAACTTTCCTGGTTTATTCAGAGTAAGATGGCTTAGAGGTCATGGAGATCACTTTTGTATTCAGGGAAGATTGAGCAGCCTGTGAACAGCCTGAAGTGAACTGCAGGCACAACTGAAACAGATTCTCCCTCAAGATGCCTATATACATATATTTATATATTTTAAATAAGAATGCACTAAGGAATTCTATATTATATATAATTTCTTGTTCTCTCCAGCAATATCTTAAATACTTTCCTGTTCCTAATTTTCCTATTTTTCTCTTTTTAACTGCTGGTCCTTAACAGATACAGGGGGAAAATATCTCATTTGTTCACCAGTTTTTTACCTTCTCCCTCACCTCCTATTAATTAGGATTATAAAGTTTATCTGGGGAGTAAACTCCAATTTGTTTTGCTTCTGAAGGAGTAGCAAAGTTGGTTATTTTAGCTGAGTAAAGCCTGTCCTCACCCACTTGGATTGTGAAAAGCAGCTTAAGGAGCACAACCTTACCACTTGTAAAATAATAATAATAAATTCAGTAATATACAGAGAATATTAAATAGTGAAATACGGAAAGTATTACTTAATAATTTTGACTTGGAACAATGAGAGTAATTCTTCACRCAGCAATTTTCCCTCTGTTATTAGAAAATAACTCAGTCTAAAAAGACACTGCTTGTAGGGAATATATGAAGATATGAAGATATGAATTTCAGGGGACAAAGAGCAGGGATTTGGTTGATCCAGACTCCATCCATATCTGTGACTGCTCAGTTCTGTGTCTCCTCTCCAACCCTATTTCACTGTTTTTGTCACTGTGGTGGGGTAAAATCAACCTCATGGCCGGGAATGTCCTCAGTGTAAGGAAATCACCCTTAGTGAAAGGAGTTCCTCATGATCACAAAAATCTCCAACACACAAGGTGATGACATAGTTAATTTACAGTATTAATTAGTGTTGCTAATTCCAGAAGGAAATCACCTAGATTTGGGAAAGATGCCATTAATGCCGAACTTTTATTGCTTATGAACACTTCTGTGTTGTACAAACCCTGACACTTTCCTCCTGACTGTATAAATACATATATTAAAAGATAATCCAAGTTTTTTCTGTCTTTTTACCCAAACGATGATCACCAAAATGACATTGTGTGGATGCACAGATGCTTGGAAAAGGCTCATTGYTACTCAGAAAAGGAGGAGTCCATAAATCCCGAGTGCAATTCTAACCCTGAGTGCCCACGGGCCAAGCATTGTCCTCCAGGAACCCAAATTCATTTCCTTTCACCTGAGACAACCCCCAGCTGCACGGTGGACATAAAAAAAAAATCATATTTTATCAAAGTTGAGCCCCACAGAAGAGTTAYATCCTCCTAGTGAGGTATCAGAGCAAAGTTTGTATTTTTGGYGCAGAAGGAGTTCAGAATTATCGGGATTCAGAATCTGCGCAAAAATGCAAATTCCTCACAAGGAAGCAATAATTGCCTGACAGATTAAAAAAAAAAAAAAGCTATTATTGACTGAAGAAGGAGAGGCTGCTCTCTCCCCAGGGAGAGGGAACAGCTGAAAATGTGTCCTGAGCAGAAGAGCAGCCCTGGAGGAATCCTGAGCCCCAGGAACCCCAAAGCTCGGGCAGGCACAGGGCCAGGAATGCTCCTGCAGGAAGGGCTTGTGGTCAGGAACAGAAACCACCACATGAGGCAAAGGGTGGAGGAGACGGCACTGATTGCAAAAAAATAGCCATGTGCAGAAAAAGGGGAAAAAAAGGGAAAACTGAGAAGGATTAAAAGGCTCCAAAATATCTCTGGGTGTTTGGATCTGGTTTCAGGAGGATAGGATAGTAAAATCCAAACAGCTAAAAGTTTAGACAATAAAACTTTACTTTCTTACTGATAAAAAAAATAAAAAAAAAAGAAAATCTCAAATTGTCTTCCTTTGCCATCTGGAAGCTTTCCCTTGAACAAACAAACGAATGAAACACACTCACCATAAACATACTTTTCATTTTCTTCTGCACACCCATTAAAAGATCTCTTCATGACAAACCCCAGAGTGTGACACTGCCAGCCTTGCACAACTCCACGGAGACCCCTGGAGCTGTCAGGGATCATCCATAATGCTCCTCTCATGTGCTAACAAGTAGAATTTCATAAAAATGTGAAAATGCACGGTGTTTCAACATTAAACAAGTGSGGAGAGTAATTTTCATTACCCTACACTGAGTAGGCAAAAAAAAAAGATTTCCTGCACATAAATCATGGGATGGTACTGGGGAAATAATGTTGTTTTCTCAGCCCTTTCCTTCAGAACTGARCAGACTTTTTARTGAGAAAACTTTTTTTTTTTTTYYTTAATTTGGGAAGTAGCRATGCAAAGGASAGCAGCTCAGACTGAAACAGCAYAATCCTAATTTGTCCCTGSCAGCAGGGACACAACCCACAGCACTTTTCCCCTGGAAGCAGCTCAAGCTCTGCAGGCACTCAGATTGAAGAGATGCTGCCACTTGCMCTGGGAAAGGAGGAATTTGCTTAATTCTTAAATAAATCAAAATTCTAAAAATAAATTTAAAACGCTCCTCAAAAGGAGTTTCAGTGGCTCAGGAGGAGGGAGCATCGTGCCAAGGGATGGGGGACAGGGGCTTGGAAGCTGCAAGCATCTGCAACACCTTGATTATTCCATCTCGTTTGCTCTGCTAATTAGTGAGCAAATGGGAATTGCCCAGGGTTAGGTGGGGCTGAYTCTACCTGGCTGGGTTTCAGTTGGGTTTCCTGCTCCTTTTCTTTAGCTGTGATGGTAAATATGATAAAATGGGGTCAATCTAGCAAAGAAATTGAGGGTTTTTAGGGGGCACATGTGATTCTGATGTCACCGAATTTTCCTCTGCTCCAGCCTTTGTCTCTCCACAGGCACAGCCCATTCCAACCCAGGAGCTGTGGCAGTGGCCATCCAAAACGGAGCAAAATTGGGATTCTGGCTAATTTTGGGGGATAAAAATCACAGAGGAATTTTGGCCATGTACCAAATTCTCAGAACCACTGTGCCAAAGAGTMCTGGTGTGTTTTAAACATCAAATACAAGAGAGATGCCTCAAACAGAGAGAGGGGAAAAGAATCCATTTCTTCATTCACAAAATCTCCCACTTTCCTCGATTAAAGAACAGGAAATAAATGAAGCACATCAAAWCAGGGAGAAATTGATTTCTCCAGGTTAACACAGCTCTGTTCAGCCTCAGAACAGTAAACACAAGATTTTCTTCTGATTTCACGCATGAAATCAGTGTTTTCATCTTGCCTGGCTCAGGCTGCCAGGGCATCACTTTGAGTCTGTTTAATTGATCAACGATTGAGTCATCAGCACAAGTGTCCCTTTCCCCTGCTCTCTCATTGTAATGATGGGTGTTTTGTAAAATTTGATGGGATTTGAATMTTCCAGAGATATTGATGGACAGTTTTTGTCAAAACTGAGTGGTAACATCCATCAGGTTTCCAGATCCATGAGAATTCAGATTTCCATCACAGACAGCCCACTTCCTTTTGTTTTCAGGAGCTCAGCTGGTGTTTTATAGAGAAATTTCAAACCTGCTTGTAGCTGAATTGTCACAACAATGCTGAAATCTATCAATACAATTTTCACTTTTACCTGTAAAATTGGGCATCTGCTTATTTGCATTGAAATCTTTCTYTCTCTCTGTCTCTCTTCCAGTGATCCGAGCAAAAATAATCAGTGAAAAGGTGGTTCCTGCCAGCGACAACCCCCTCGACACCCACAAAATGATCCGGTATGAAATCAAACAAATAAAGGTACATGGAACCACTCCGCTTTTCTTTTGAAGTTCAGTGTTGATAATCTCTGCATGTTTCAGCCCAAAAGAATTCAGCCCAAAATGCTGGGAAAGCTGGGAAAGGCTTCAGCTGTCCCTACAGTCAGACYGGGATGAACTACACGGAATAAATCAGAGGAGGGATTGAAAACAGGGAAAGAAAAAGGGAAAAGAAAGCTGTTCTGACATTCAGGAGGTTTGGATGATAATAATGATAAAAAAAAAAAATTCAAAAAATCCAAAAAGACTGCTTTGGTCTGTGAGGGGTGTGAGTACACCTGGCTGGGGAGGATTCCTGMTCACTGTGCTGCGATGGTGGAGCAGCTCTGAATAATCCAAATTTCCAAAGAGAGGGGAGCATTTCCAGCTGAGAGAGCAAACTCTTGTTCACTGAGAGCAGGGATATGTACAGGAGCTCTTCCCTCATGATCACAAAAACAAAAATCCATTGGTGTGGGTGCTGCTGGGGAGCACCCAAAGGTGCAGATCCACCATCTCACAGGATTCTTCCACTCTTGGTTCAGCTCCAATTAGCAGATCTATTCATTAATACAATTTCAGAAGATGTAYCTTGATCCTATTCTGGTCATTGTGAGACCCTCACTGATGTTGAAATGACCATGATTGATCTTTTTTCTGGAATGCACAAAAAATGGGTAATCTCTAAATTAAAATGTGTGAGAGTGCACAGCTGGGGTGGATTGGTTACTTGGYTGGTTTTCCAGGTGGTCTCATCTCTCATTTCTGAATATTATTTTCAGAAATAATATTTTTCTTAATTTTTTTTCTGAAATATTTGTTCCCTGAATATTATTTTATTAATATTTCCCCCTTTACATTTACTGCCTATTTTTCACTGAATATTACTTTATGAATATTTTCACCTTTACATTTACTGCATATTTTTCCCTGAATATTATTTTATTATATTTTCCCCTTTATGTTTACTGCCCATTTTCACAGAATATTATTTTAACATATTTTCCCCTATACATTTACTGCCCATTTTCACTGAATATTTCTTTGTGATATTTTCCCCTTTACATTTACTGCCCATTTTCACTGAATATTATTTGAATATATTTTCCCCTATACATTTACTGCCCATTTTCACTGAATATTATTTTATAATATTTTCCCCTATACATTCTCTGCCTGTTTTTCACTGAATGTTTTTCATAACATTTTTCTCTTTACATTTACTGGAGAGAAGTCATTCTGAATGGCCACGTGCTTTCCAAAGGAAATTCAATTATTCCAGTTGTACCCACGATGCAATCCCCTCATGGGAGTTTAACTGAGAGAAATCTGTAGTAAACAAGAATATCTCAAAATATTCACCAGGATGGTCATCACACATGACTTTTGTCAAGGTTTTRTAATAATGTTTGCAATCCGGCCTTTGCCTTGCTAAAACAAACCCCAAAGCTCTTCACCATCTGCCACTTTCTGTCTTCTGGAATATTAGGGATAAATTCAAATGTTCTTTACAGGAATAAAAACATCATTTTCAGGGGGTTCCCCTTCCTCCTGCTGGTACTGCAGTGTTCTGCTGCTGCTCTGCAGCACTTCAGTAATTCACAGAAATGCCAATTTTACACCTCAGCACAAACAGGGAGGATGAGAAGCCCAATCTGAGGGATTATTTTCAGTCTGTGATCCCATTCTTCAGCGCCAGCACGCTGAAATCTCTGACATACATTTGTCCATCAAAGCTGCTTTGGAGTTTCTCCCTGATTTTCACCAGTGGAGCCTTGTTCAGAGCTCAGACAGCAGTGGGAGGTGTTGGTTTGGTTCCTCTCAGCTTCAGAGGGTGCAGAGATGTGGTTTTTGGTAAAAGATGCTCCACATCCTCATAGATGAGCTCAGACTAAGAGCAGAAATCCCTKCAATCCTTCCTGCTGAGCAGAGGGGGTTCAGGGCCAAACCTTGTCCTGCTCCAGGCACTGACCACCCCACTGACCACTGACTTTGGCAGCAAATCCCCAGCAGACAGGAGCTCTGTGCCCTGCCACCCTCTGTGGGGTCACAGAGAGGCACCAAAACCAACCCATCAAAGGAAAACCCCACAGAGGGGACCTGTGACATCCCAAAAACTCAAGTGATATGTGGCACAGAGATAAAAATTACACAGGGCTGAGCGTTCTGAGCAATTCCTCAGTTTGAATTATTGTTTGGAATTMCTGAGGATGGAGCAGGAGCTCGGTCACACCGTGTGTCACCTCAGAGGACAGCATCTTAAAGAATAAAGAGAATAAGAATCAAGAATGAAAAGAATTAAGAATGAAAAGAATAAAGAAAATAAGAAACAGTAAAAAATCCCTCCACAGTGAGTGTGAAAAGACAGAATATTCCCTGCTGGCTGTGATGCTGCAATGATTTCTCTTCTCCCTGCAGTCCCTCCAGGCTGGAGGGTCCCATGGGTGTCAGTGGCACTGAGCACAGGGCTCTGGACAATCCTGAGCACAGGGAGGGGGCACAGGGCAGGAATTGGCTTTACAGGGCACAGCAAGGGAGAGCAGAGGCTCCAATCATCCCTTCTGAGCTGGAAAATTCCTCCACAATTGTTCTGGGGAGCTCGGGGTGWGTTTTGGGGAAGGTTTTTGGGGCCATTCAGACATTCACATTCCCCATCAATTCTCCCCTGCTGGAAAGAGCCTGTGAAGGGTTTTTTGGACTGTAACATCAGCACAGTGCTGCTGTTCCTCTGCTCTGTTCTCTCAGGGTTATTGAGCTGCTCCATTAATGTGGGTGGCTTAAATTCTGGTTCTCCTCTTTTAAATCCAGTGCATTAAGCTTAGCATTAAAACGTTGCTATTCTAGAGAGAAATATTAAATTTTATTTTGGTGTTCATTTCCAGAAATAGAAAAAAAATAACAGCAGGGTTATTTATTTGATGGGGACGGGTTGGCAGGTCAAGAAGCCATAAATCTTTTCAGTTACTGTTCTTTCCTTCAAAGATTTACAGCATTTTACGAAAGAGATAATACRTGATTTATGTGCAATTGAATATTTCATGGTGATATTTCTGTGATTGACTTGGTCACCACATTCAATTTAAACCCCTAAAGCCAAGCCCTGTGCTRGGGCTGGTTACACCCTCAGGGGGATGGGGACAGTGTCCATACAGCTTCAGCAGCAGGGTCACATCTCTGTGCCCCAAATCCTGCCCCTGGTTCCCTCCTCTGATAAAATCCCACAAGGAGCTCCAGTTTATGAGGACAGTGCCACAGTGCAGAATCAAATCCAGCCACCTTATCCCTTCACAGGGAAACAGCCACGCTTTTAGGGCACAGGAGAATGAGCAGATTAAATATGATTTACAGAGTTAAGCACAAGATTACGATCTTTAGAAACGTAACAATCATGTAGGTCAAACCCAGAGATAAATCAGTCATTCCAAAAAAAAAAAGAGAAAAATCAAGCAGCTACAAAACCTGCAACAAAACAGGCACAAATCATGTAAATATGAACTGAATCTCCATTTTGTATTGCTGTGGATGTTCAGGGGTTTTTAGGTAAATCAAGGTGTGCAGTCTGCAYAAAGCACCAAMTCATGTAAATATTGWCTGAATCTCCATTTTACATTGCTGTGGATATTTTTTGGGGGTTTTGGGTAAATCAAGGTGTGCAGTCTGCATAAAGCAGCAAACTCATTTAATATGATCTGAATCTCCATTTTCCATTGCTGTGGATATTTTTGGGGTTTTTATAGGTAAATCAAGGTGTGCTGTCTGCAGAAAGCCTCCGAAGAGCTCAAGGGTTGAGATATCCATGGAAAAGCTGTTCCCTACAATGCCCTGAGGCCCAGGGAGAGATTTCTGAAGGAGGAGAGGGCTGGGAGTGGGAGAAACCAACCCAGACACGTTTCCCTCGTCATTAGAGAGCTTTTCTGGGATTTTCACTGCTGCTTTGTGCAGGATGCCAGGCTGTGTTTGGCTCTGCTTGGGGCTGTTTGTTTTTTCTGCAGAGCATTCCCAGTCCCATCCCGTGTTTTTGGAGCAGCAGAGCGGTGACAGCAGCGTTGGCTCCTTTCCCCCRTCCATAAATAAGGCTTCAGAAAAACCAAGATATTCCAGAGTGTTTTCTGGTGCTCTGGGCCGTTTAAATCCCTGAGAGGGCTGCAGTGAGGCAAACACAAATCCCAGTGACACCAGCTGCAACTGGGAGAGCTGGCCATTGTCCCCAGCTGGCAGCACGTGGACTGATGTCACCCAGGGCACTGGTGACAGCCCCTCCCAGCCTGAGCAGCACCTCAGGGTCCCCCCTCGCTCTGCTTGAGAAGAAATCTGAATTTCTTTTCAGAGTTGTCAAGAAGCAGCTGGTCTGAAAATAGCTTTGATCCCAAATCTCTCCATTTTGGGGCTGCAGGCTGGGAATCCTAAGGGCTGGATCTCATTTTCCAGGTCCCACTGGTCAGAGTTTTGGATATAGAAAATCACTTTGCTTTAGTCTCCAGCTATGAGAGCAATGCTCAGTAAATCCTTGGCATTTTTGGTGTCCCTGGAGACACCAACAGCCACTATGATCATGAGAATTTCCCCACCTGAACGGTGAATATTGACCACTGAGAAATATTTGCATTTTGGTTGGGATGGATGCTGCCTCTGCATTGCTCCTTACATGGAAAAATGCCAGTAGAATATGAATATAAACATGATTTTTTAACAATCCACTAAATACACTGGAAAAGCACATTTTAAACCCTATAATTTAAAAAAATGAAGACTTATATAATCTCCTTCTGAAACTGCTGGATGTGTTTCACCAAGAGTAGAGAAAAAGTCACTTAGAGTAGAGAAAAAGTCCAACTGTTGGTGTTTTCTCATGTTAATTCATGAAAATTCCCCATCTAAATACACTGAGAAATATTTGCATTTTGGTTGGGATGGATGCTGCCTCTGYATTGCTCCTTACATGGAAAAATGCCAGTAGAAYATGAATAKAAATATGACTTTTTAACAGTCCACTAAATAAGCTGGAAAAGCACATTTTAAACCCTATAATTTAAAAAATGAAGACCTACATCATCTCCTTTTAAAAATTTTGGATGTGTTTCRCTAAGAGTAGAGAGAAAGTCCAGCTGTCGGTGTTTTCTCACGTTTATTCAGAATTTGGAGCCTTCTTTAAAGACACTCATCCCGTGTCTCTTAGCTCTTGTTTTCATCTGTTTTTCCCTGCTTGTTTTCCACTCCTGACTTTGTGCTCCTGATCRTTTTCAGATGTTTAAAGGGTTTGAAAAGCTCAAGGATGTCCAGTACGTCTACACCCCTTTCGATTCATCGCTCTGTGGAGTGAAACTAGAAGCCAACAACAAAAAACAGTATCTTCTAACAGGTAAAATGGAACGAAATGGAACAAAATCAGCGCTGCTGGGAGTGCAGAAGTAACTGCTCAGAGGGAATTTGCTAAAATTTGCTAAAAAGGAATGCATTATGTACTGAATACAAACAAAATGAGATGTAGRCATTGTGTTCAGCTGTGCTTATAGTGTGATCCTACACATTTTCCATCCTTTATCCAGAAATCTTAAAGCAGTTCTAAAGGAAGTAAAGGTCAATGACAATGTCATTAGTAAATAGGAAGAATTTTGATTCTTATTATTTTATTTGCTATTTGATTAAAACCATCAAAACTGAGTTTTCCAGGACTGCAAACAATGCAGGATGAGACAACACATGCCTGTGTGCTTGCATATCTGAAAAAGATCTAAAAAAGACTTAAAAAAGATCTGAAAAAAACCCTGCAGATTGCTCTGGAGAGCCCTAAAATCCAGTTTAACACGGTTTAACTGCATCCCTTCCTGGCAGATCACCCACATCTTTTGAAAAACATCCTTCTTCAATATTTTACATATATGCAGAATACCATTAGAAGAATGCTCTCTCAGTCATAGTAAAATTAATTTAAAAAAAAAAAACAACGAGTATCAGTAATTTCATGCAATTAGTTAAAATCTTTGAGTGTTTTTATACTTTTAATGCTTAGAAGACATTTCCATTGCCTTGTTTTTTTCATTTTCCATGCTGCAGGCCAAATTTTAAGCGATGGCAAAGTGCTCATCCATTTGTGCAACTACATTGAGCCGTGGGATGACCTGTCCCTGTCTCAGAAGAAGAGCCTGAACCAGAGGTACCAGATGGGCTGTGGCTGCAAGGTGAGTGACGGGCAGAGCCTGTCCCCTCGAAAAATACCATTTATTGATCATTTTGGGAGTGAATTCTAGCTGAAAGGTAGAGCAGAGCACTGCCTGTCCACTCAGAAATACCATTTATTGATCATTTTGGGAGTGAATTCCAGCTGAAAGGTAGAGCCTGGCCTGTCAGAAAATATCATTTATTGACAATTTTCAGAATAAATATCAGCTGGAACGCAGAGCAGAACCACACTGGTCCTCTTGGAAATACCATTTATTGATAATTTTGAGAGTGAAACCCAGCTGAAAGGCGGCGAGAGTGCTGCCTTGTCCTCTCAGAAAATACTATTTATTGATATTTTTGGGAGTGAACTGCAGGTAAAGGGCAGAGCAGAACTGTGCCTGTCCTCTCAGAAAATACTATTTATTGATATTTTTGGGAGTAAACCCCTGCGGAAAGGCAGAGCCTGTCCTCTCAGAAAATACCATTAATTGATAATTTTGAGAACGAACCCCAGCTGAAAGGCAGAGCAGAATGCTCCCTGTCCTCTCAGAAAATACCATTTATTGATAATTCTGGGAATAGCCAGAGCTGAAAGGCAGAGCAGAACCATGCCTGTCCTCTGGGACATCGTTAATTGGTAATTTTGGGAAATAATCCCAGGTAAAAGGCAGAGCAGAACATTGCCTGTCCTCTCAGAAATACCATCTATTGATAATTTTGGGAATGAATCCCACCTAAAGGGCAGAGCAGAATGCTCCCTGTCCTCTCAGAAAGCACCATTTATTGATAATTTTGAGAATAAATCACAGCTGAAAGGCAGAGCAGAATGCTCCCTGTTCTCTCAGTAAATAACTTTTATTGATATTTTTGGGAATAAACCCTAGCAGAAAGGCAGAGCAGAGTCATGCCTGTCCTCTTGGAAAATAACTTTTATTGATACTTTTGGGAATAAATCCGCCCTGAAAGGAAGAGCCTGCCCTCTTGGTAAATAACATTTGTTGGTATTTTTGGGAATAAACCCCAGCTAAAAGGSAGAGCAGAATGATGCCTGTCCTGTCAGACACTGTTTATCGATAATTTTGAGAATAACCCCAGCTGAAAGGCAGAGAAGAACCATGCCTGTTCTCTGGGACATCATTAATTGATCATTTCGGGGAATGAACCCCAGGTAAAAGGCAGAGCCTGTCCTGTCAGAAAATACCATTTATTAATATTTTTGGGAACAAACCCCAGGTAAAAGGCAGAGCAGAACAATGCTTGTCCTCTCAGAAAATACCACTTACTGATATTTTTGGGAGTGAATCCCAGCTGAAAGGCAGAGCAGAACAACGCCTGCCCTCCCAGAAAATACCATTTATTGATAATTTTGGGAATGAACCTCAAAGGCAGAGTGGAACCACACCTGCCCTCCCAGAAAATACCATTTATTGATAATTTTGTGAATGAGCCCCAGCTGAAAGGCAGAGCCTGTCCTCTGGGAAATTCCCATTTATGGATAATTCTGGAATGTCGTGATTGACGGAGCCGTCTCCCCGCAGATCACCACGTGCTACATGGTGCCCTGCTCCATCAGTGCTCCCAACGAGTGCCTGTGGACRGACTGGCTGATCGAGAGGAAGCTCTACGGCCACCAGGCCAAGCACTACGCCTGCATCAAGAGGAGTGATGGCACCTGCAGCTGGTACCGGGGGGGACCGCCCCCTGAGAAGGACTTCATCGACATCAGCGAGCCCTGAAGAGCTCCCTTCCCAAAAAATCCAACCCTTGGGGCTCCTTCCAGCCGAGCCCGCGCGCTCCCGGCTCTGCACTGCCACCGCCCGCGCTTAGGAACAAACTGTCCCGAAAGGCCGAGCCTGTGGGGTCGACAAGGGGCTGCCAGCGCTCCCCGAGGTGTCACCAGCTCCCTTTTGCCAATATGAATGTACAGGAACAAAAGATTTTGCCAGAATTTTGCCCCCCTCGCCCGCAGATTAAGAGCTCCCCGCGGTGTTTTATTCCAAATCTTTCCGACGAACTGCGGAATGTTTTATAGAACTGGGGTTTTTGGGGTTTTTTTTTTTTCTGTATGAAAGTCTTGGATACRAAAGAATTATTGTACAGTGTATATGTAAAGTATTATAACAATGTGCTATTAAAAACAAAAAAAAAGATTCACAAATATTTCCTTATCTGTCAAAACGAGGCGAACACTTCTGTGATTAAAACAATCTGCGCTCYACGATTTGTACGTTCCTTATGTCACAGCTTCCTTTATCCACTGAGTTGTCATTTTCATGGATAACTAAAATTAAAAGCAGCCTTGATAATCACACCCCCCTCTTCCCAAGTCAGCATTCCCATGRATAGCAACACCTTGCTGAAGGAAAAATCAGATGTTTTTTTAATACTTTAATTCCGTTTTAGTGCTTCMGATATTCCATGGGAGCAGCACAAAGGATGTCAGGCTAAAAGTGCTCAGAATTACAAAAATCTTGCCCATCCTCATGGAACCTTCGGTAACACCTCCCTAGATATGTGTTACCAGGTCACTGCACCCCAGCATTATCAAAAGCCTTGGCTTAAAAACTCTGGTGAAAATCTGTGCAACAGACATTGAATAATTTGTACTGCAGCGATTTCCGAAAGCTCTCGGATGTCTGATCCTGTTTAATATGATTTAATTGTGTTTCATTCATGAACACCCATCATGCTCTGCCCCAGTGAATCTGGCTACCTGTGTGTTTAGAACACATTTTGCCTGTTACTTTTTCAGTGCCTCACTTTCCTGAATTGGTGACTGGAGTTAATAACTAACCTCTCATGGTTTTAAGGTTGCAAAAGTAATTGAAATCACAGAGGTGAAACCTGGGGAAACGTTTCAGTAAATGCCAGAATTCAGGCAGTTGTCCAGCTGCTCATGTCCCAGGACTGGGGGAGAGCTCTCAGGCAGGATGGGGATCTTTAAGAGCTGTTATTTCTGACATATTTGGCTCYCCCCAGTTTTCTCCATTGGATTTCTCTCACTGGCAGGAATTCAGCTCTGCTCTCATTTAGTGGGATCAGYTCTATTTAAAGGGTTGAACCCAACGTTTTCCAGGTTTTTGCCAACCCCAGGAGGGCACATCCAGCCTGGGGCTCAGTCAAAGTCAGCACATTGGGGTTTCCAAACCCTTTCTTCATCGTGTTTGCTGTAGAGTCCTGATAAAACCATTGGGATTTACCTGGCCAATAACATTTGCACATCCCTGATTCCCCTCAATCCCATGAGCAGCAGCTTGGACGTGGAATTCAGTGTGTCCCATGTACCTTGTGACACACCAGGATGTGGCCATTGGATAGATAAATAGATACCTGAAAGAAACTCCACTGCACAAATTATTTTTGGTGACATATTTTCACATTTCTGATGTTTCTTTTGACCATTCTATAAATCCCTATCTAAAGGACAKGTTTGGAAACGCTCTCCTGAGAAAAAAATATTTATTTTTTCTGTGCCTAAGTTTATACAGTTCCAGTAAATTATATTTTTTGGGAATAACCCCCAGCTGAAAAGGCAGAACAATGCCTGTCCTCTTGGAAAATGGTGCATGGGGCATCATTTTTTGCAAAAACGCTCTTGCAAATGGTGCAAGGCCAACAAGAAACCACCACATTATTCCATTGAGGAAGAGATGTCCCCTAATACATAAAAATCAATGTTTCACTTTGATTTACTTTAAAATAGTCTGACGTTTAGTTTGCAATCCGAAATTAAAACATCATATAAATGTGCTGCCAAATGGAAAGCCCAACTTGTCTTCTGCTTTACTAAAGACAAATCAAAAATTACTGAATGCTAATAATTTGGACTGTAGACTTACACAAATGAAATAAAAATAATAAAAAGCTGCATTTCCTCCAAAAAAGAATCGATATTGCAGTGACAATGTTAGCAGAGCTATTTACTGACGTTGTTTACATTTATATCTTTAATTTGCTGCAAGATTCAAAGCCAGGCCTTATTTCCTCATGCCAGATCAAACCAATTCCTAGAGGAGCCCATGAGAGCTCAATAACCACAAAGTCTGATCAAGAAAAGGGCTGGTTAATATTAAAATATTAATATTCAAAGGTTAATATTCAATGGGTAATATTAAATGGTTAATATTAAATGGTTACTATTCAAAGTTAATATTAAATTAGTAGTATTCAATAGTTAATATTAAATAATTAATACTCAATGGTTAATATTCAATGGACAATAATCAGTGGGTAATATCGAATGGTTAATATTCAATAATTAATACTCAATGTTAATACTCAGTGGGTAATATTCAGTGATTAATACTCAATGGTTAACATTCAATAATTAATACTCAATGGTACTATTCAGTGGTTACTATTCAGTGATTAATACTCAGTGGTTAATATTCAATGATTAATATTCATTGGTTAATATTCAATAGTTAATATTCAATCATTAATACTAAATGGTTACTATTCAACACAAGCACTGTAGCATTTGTCCCCAAATCCATTTTGATGGGATGGTGTCTTTTGGGTAACCCCCCACAGCAAACAGATATTTTCTGCWTTTTAACTGGTAGTTCTATTTCTGTTTCAGTTTTACACTCACTGGACCTCCCACTCCACTCACCCAGCACAGATCGCCCTCCTTGTGCACCTTGCACAAATAAATGCTTTCATAGATATTTATGAATAKCTGTAATACAAATTGTGTGCCATAATTAGTTATAAAAACATTCTTTAAATGCCATAAAATATCCCACATGAGGTGTTTCACAATTAATGCCTGTCTACTTCGATTTCTGGCTCAGCAAAGATCTGGACAAATTTCCCACAATGGATGGCACAAAAAAGAATATTTTTTTTAGCTCATATCCGTGAAAGTGGCAAGAAAAGCTTTACAAAACCCCCTCTCACTCAGAATGAGTTTTTATTTTCCCTGTGGATGTTTCTAAAAAAGCTTGAATACAATGTGGCATTCTGAATAAGTTATTTTCCTATCAAGATTTCTGCTGCAGTGGCATTGATATATTATCAACAGCAGATTATTTTKACAACTTTTTCTTTTCACTGCTTGAAACCGGTTAAGTGCTACATGRGAGGGTAGAGCAGAAATCCAGCCTGGCACATTTGAATTTAATTTSAAAATAACTCACAAGAGTTATGATRAGAGTAGGGGAAAGAGGAGAAAAGGGAGGTTGAGCAGGTGAACAGGGAAGAAACACCACCTGGAATATTGCTGGTGTCGCCTCAGTGCTCCGGTGAAGTTTTAATTAAATTGTTGGACAATTAYGTGGAAAAAGCYGCGTTGTTTTCTCCAYGGCAGGGAACAGAAGAGGCRGGAATGCCGTGAAATGAAGGGAATMATTCCTGAGGGRAAGGCTGGAGGTGTGAGCCCAAAAGCCTCACAGAGTTTTGTGAAATCAGATGGATGTTTCTGTTTTAAAGGTGTTCCATTAAAGCAGCTCCATTTTCACACAAAAGAACRGCATTTTGGTTTATTTACCTTTCAYTGCCTAAAGCCTCRGCACRAATGATCAGCAGAGGATGGAAGGAGCACCTCTGGCAYGCTCAGCTGGCCCTCAGTTCCCAGAAATTTGGGGCTTTTTCCCACTCCCCATGTTCCCCCCAAGCTGGTTTGCACTGGAGGGGGGACAGCTACAGATTCTCATTTGGGGAATATCAAGGGAAAGAGCAAAGGCAAGAAGAACTCAAAAAAAAAAAAAGAAGGAAATGTTAAACTGTAATTGCCAAATTCTGCATCAACAATTACAAATGAGGCCAGCTGCTGAGAAAGTGTTGAAAACCCCTAAACAAAATAACATGATGTGATTTCAGCTCAGCATCAGAAAGCTCTGATTTCCAGATCATTTTACAACCCACCCCAGAAATTCAAACAAAAAGTTTTTTTATACCATACTGCCTGATTATTCCCCAAACCACAAAGTTCCAAAAGCTTTCTTCAGGAGGAACAAAACCAAACAAATGAGTGTCATCACAGMCAGTTACTGCAGCTGAGTGGCAATGCAATACCCAGACGTGTTCATTTTCTCCAGATTAACATTCATTACCATAGAAATGTGTACAGAAATTACTTGGCTGTGGAGAACAGCATTCAAAAGTTCAACCAAAAGAGAAATAATTTCTTAGCTCAGACTTTAATGAGCAATGTGGAGGAATGAAGGCAGGGAAAACCACTCAGAGAGTTGCTATATTCCTCGGAAAAATATGACATGTAAACTTGTAAGTCTGACACATTAATTCTTGCCCTAAAATGAGATGTTCTTTGTTTCTGTGTGCTGCGATTCAGCAATGCACCCAAAAGAGCCGCTTTTTTTTTTGGTAAAATCATTGCCAACCTCAAGCTGRAAGGATCCCACAAGTGTGGGATAAGTCATTGTGTCCTGCTTCCTGCTCCTCACTCCTGCCCAAACCTAATCCAAGCCTCTCAGAGCCTCATCCTTGGACTCTGGCAGGTTTATATCTGTTATTTTTTCATCTGGAAAGGACTGGGGATCAGTATTAGCTCAGGTATCTGGAGATCACAAGCCACAACCTTCCTGATTTGGGGCGAATTCACAGCTCTGCAGAACCCAGGGCATCCCCTCCAAACACAACAAACACTGAACAGACACAAAAAAAACGGGGGAAAACAAACCATGGAAGTGACTCCTGCACTTCAATGACCCTTCAGTGTCTCTGTAAGGGTTTAATCCCGCTGAGATCTGAAGTTGAGCAGCTGAAGAGTGACCCCATCCCACCTGAGAGCCTCCAGCTCACCATCATGGGGCTTTCAGGTGGTCACCCTGTCTCATACTCACAAAAACTGCCAAAAGGGCTTTGGGAACAGACAGGAAATGGGAAACATAAATTTCGAACACATAGTCAATGGTAAATGTAAATTTGGAACAGACAGTAAACGGGAAATGGGAATTGTGTGTCCCAGTGCCTGTTTCACAGGGGCACAAAGCAGATTCAGCACTGCTGGTGGCACCTACCATTTCCTTGTGGTTTGGGTAGAAGGTCTGCTCGATTAGAGGGAACTTCTCCGGGCCCAAGGATTTGTASACAGACACCAGCTGGGCAAACTGCAAAAGAGAGCAGAACAGAACAGTTTAGGAGAGAAACCACCCTGTGCCCAGTGAGCTCATCCTGACATTTGGCTTCTTTCTTGGGTGTTTCCTAAACTCGGCAGATCCACAGCCCACACAGCTTCCTCTTCCTCCTCCTCCTCCTCCTCCTCCTCAAACACCTTTTTAATCCACCCAAGCTGTGAATTCATGTCCAGATCCACACAGAACAACACTTTCAAAAGTTAAACCCTCACAGGTA
>NW_026623773.1:467069-468954 GCF_030028575.1 Malurus melanocephalus | reverse complement strand
TCCAGGCACTGCTCTGAACCTTCTCACTGAAAGGGGGAAAGGTCTCTCAGCCACAAATATTTCAGTGTCCCTGAGCCATTCTAAGCCCTGCTTCACCCCGAACCTTTCCCTGCTCATCTCACATGGCCATGGAGCAGCTCTGGGATGTGATGTTGAGCAGGGGAGGGAACAGGACTGCCCTAAACACATCACCCCCACAACAGTGGAGCCACAGGAGGGTCTGTGTGTGTCTGTGCCCCTCAGCTGTGCCCTGGTGCCACCAGCCCACGGGCAGGACTCTTGTGGTTTGAGATAATTTAATAAGGGGTGAATCCTCCCGAGTTCCAGCAAGCCCCCTCCCTTCCACACCCAGCTCCTAGAAACAAACTTCTTCCACAGAGAAGAAAGTGAAAAGAAAAAGGGGAAAAAAAAAAAACCCCACTATTGTTGCCCACAGGGTACAAAGAAGAGAGGGAACAAAATTATATTATAAAATAAAGAACCTGTGGAAGCAGCTGTTGGATCTTAAAGACTTTTCTTTCCTCCTGGCAGTGGTTTCCCTTCCGGGGGACCCAAGAGGGGTTCGACTGATTTTTTTTTTCTCTCGACTGTCATGTCACAGCAATCTTCTAATTCTCAGATGATGATAAAAAAGTCGAAAAGAACAAGTCCAAAGAAAAAGGAAAAAAGAGCAGTCCCAGAGAGCAGGCAGCTTCTCCTCCCTGCTCTGCCGGAGTCCCCACTCCAGGAATGTGTGACTTGTACCTGTCCCTCCCACTGTCCTTGAAGGGAGGAACATCACAAAATAAACCAGAGCAGTCTCAACTAATGTGTAGTTACAGAAGGGTTGTTTACCTTTCCTCTAACATAAGCAGATGATAGGAATACAAATACTCAGCCACCCTAGGACAAGGACTCAGACAGGGAGCTGTCCTGGTGAAACCCCATGGGCTGGAGGGTGAAGAAATCACCTCAAGTGGCACAGCCCTGGTCACCCCTGCACCATCCCTTGTTCCCTGGTCACCCCTGCACCATCCCTTGTTCCCTGGTCACCCCTGCACCATCCCTTGTTCCCTGGTCACCCCTGCACCATCCCTTGTTGCAGAGGTTTGGGTTGGTTTCCTCCCCTTCAGCCCTTTGGGTTGTTTTCCTCCTGCTTGCCTGGCACAGCCGGGGCAGAGCTGCTGTGGGTTGATCTCAGTCTTCACTGCCTGAATCCCAANATATATGGATTTATGGAGATATGGTTATATGAGTGTATGGATATATGGATACATATGGATATATAGATTTATGGATATATGGATATATATGGATATATGGATATATGGAAATATGGAGATATGGGGATATATGGAAATATGGAGATATATGGATATATGGATACAAGGATACATGGATAAATGGATACATGGATAAATGGATATATGAATATATATGGATATACTGATATATGGATATATGGATATGTGGATGCATGGGTGTATAAACATATGGATTAATGTATATATGGATATATGTATACATGGATATATGGATTTATGGAGATATAGATATATGGGTGTATGTATATATGGATACAAAAATACATGGATAAATGGATAGATGGATGTATGGATGTATGAATATATATGGAAATATGGATACATGAATGTATGGAACATATGAATGTATGAATATATGGATATATGTCTATAGGGATATATATATTCAGATATATATTTGCAGAGTGTGTGTATATATATGTAAAAACTATCCACGTCCCTGTTTGCCCACAAACATCCACATGCAAATATAAAAATAAATAGAAATCTATATAAAATACATAAAAGTATAATGATTTCCAGGCTGGGAGCATCACTGGTAGCCAGCCCCCATGGTTCTGCCAGCTCAGCTGAAATGTCAG
>NW_026623773.1:463823-464733 GCF_030028575.1 Malurus melanocephalus | reverse complement strand
CTCTCAGCACATCATTTTGGTCTTTATTTGGCTTCAAACAGTAGAGCTGTTTTCAAAATCAGGTCATTTTTGGTCCCTTTTTACCTCTGGCCACCTCATTTCCCTGCTCACATTGTCATGGTGAGGGCACAGCAATAAATGGCACTGCTGTTAGTAAGCATTTACTAATTTGAAGGCTATAGACTCAGTCTCTCTGAGAGTCACAAGATTATTTTTCACGTCTTCATCCTTTCAAATGAAGTTTCAGATGTTCCAGTTTATCACAATGTTTCAAAGCTTCTTACTGCCTCTGAAGAAAGAAATACCAGGAATTCTGCAGCAGTGCCTTCCCTGGGGAGAGCCCTTTTTGAGGCACATAAACATCAGCTGGAGGCAGCCAGGCACTCAGGATGATGAGGATGTTTGGGAGGCCCCCAGAGAGAGTGAAAGCCCCTGGTGTGATGCTGTGGTTGGGGCAGGACAGAGGGTTTGGTTCATTGTTCACCCGGTGTTGTTGGTGCCACACCTTGCTGGCGTTTTGCTTTCTCCTTGCTCTCTTCCACGTCGGGAAAAGGGTTTTCATTGTGGAAAAAGCCTTTTTGTAAATCTTTGTTTGACTGCAAAACATCACAGCCAGAGGCAGGTGTTCTTCACGTGGGCATGGGAGGAGTGAAAAATAAATGTTCCTAAACTTTCCTCTTCTTCCGTTAAATTTTTATTCTCACGGAGAAATCTGCTGGAAAACACTTCCCACTGCAACAACTCAAAACCACCAAACCCTGGAGATTTCCATTTTGCCRAAACCTGAGTAAACAAAACATCAGAGACACAAACCAGCCAGTTCAGAACAGAGAGAATCACTGCCAGAGCCCAAACCATCGTCCCCTTCCTCCCTGCACATCCTCAGCTCCTCGAGGCGCAGGGATGGGGA
>NW_026623773.1:459819-463517 GCF_030028575.1 Malurus melanocephalus | reverse complement strand
CAGAACAAAAATCACCAGCCCCAGGGGAACATCTGACACAAGCAGCTCCCTCCTGCTGCTCTTTCTGCATCGCTCTGCGAGGCTCAGAGATGAATTTGCCACAGGTGCTGGGGAAGAGAAACCACACTCTCCCCGCAGCTCCAGAACCTCCTTGGCACATCTCAATCCCTTGCAGAGTCCCTCAGGAACCTCAGCGGGGCCAGCAGGTGGACTGACCCCCAGTTTGTGCCCTGGGTAACCTCTGACCTCGCTGACCTGTTTRTTAGAGCTCTTGTGGGTTTCTGTGAAGCTGCAAAACAAGAAATGTCCCCTGATTCKCAGGAAACCTTACAAAACCACACCAGAAATCTGTCAGGCAGCCTGAGGTGTGTTCTCACTGTGCCTGCGTCTGTTGGGATGGGAGAACAAACACACAACAGAATTCAAAATGACCTGGCATCCGCTGAAATGAAAACAAACACAAAAAGCTGCCTCAGCTCTTTCAACGGGCAAATSGTGTTTCATTTCAGTTTTTCTTCGTAATTTTGGAGTTTTCTGCTCTCGGATAAAGCTCTCAAGGCCAAGCAGAGCTGTTCAGTGCCTCCCTGCCGGGCTGGCCTCGGGAAGGGCTGTATCCCTGCTGGCCAGGGATGGGTCAGCTCTGGTCCCCCCACAGGAGTGGATCCTGCAGCTGCCAGAATGCAGCAGAGACACTTTCCCCTTTCACTGGGCTCACCTTTAATGCCTTTTTCTCCAAGATAAAGCTCAGGTTTTCATTTTGACCCCTTTCTCTCCTTGTCTCCCATGGGTCACAGCCCTGCAGGGTTCATATCGAGACCACACCTTGCTTTTGATTTCCTTTCTTCTTTCCCACTGTCTGGGACTTCAGGCAGCTGCTGCCCTGCCCAGGCTCTGTTTGCTCTGACACTGAAATGTCCCAGGAATGGGGCAGAGTCTCTGGAGAGGGACARCACTGCCAGGACATGAGCAACACCCTCCTGGAGCAGATGAATAAAATAACCTGGACAATCCCTTTTGGAAAACTTCTATTTCTCTCTCTCTTGRTGTTAAAATAAAGTGGTCTGAAAGATCCCTATTAAATCTTGATTGAGTGGAGGCAGCGAGCCAGAGGTGAATCCAGGCCATCATCCAACAAACCTAAGGGGCATGCCAGGAAAACAAACGTGTCAGCATTTAAAATAAGTGAAAAGAACTTTTGTTTTCTCCATTGGACAATTAAATCATGGATATCACTGTCACAGGGTGGGGACTGGGCTCAAACAGGAATTCACCCAGGATTTCCTGCTGTATTTCAGCCATCGCTTTGCCTCTCTCCCAAATCTTGTGCTTCATTATTGCTGATGGTGCTTTGGGCTGGATGGGTGTTTGGGATGGCCCTGGCTCATTGAAGGGACCAAAAACAATGGGTGGTGACCCTGGAARTGTCCAAGGCCASTTCTGAGMACCCTGGGACTGTGGAAGGAATGAGATGAGCTTTAAGGTCCCTTCCAAACWTTTCYRTGATTCCAWTGATGAAGTGGCYCTGGACAATCTGCCCCTGCTGGCCTCCAGAATGGATTTATTATTTATTTATTGGATTATTATTTATTTATTGGATTACTATCCAATTTATTGGATTATTTATTATTAATGTCTTTATTTATTTATTTATTTATTTATGCAAAGGAACACACCTTCCCGTGCCTATTGCTGCTCCTGGCATAAAAATGAAGGGTTTTTTTTATGTTCATTTTTTAGAAAATAAACAACTTTAAGCCAAGACAGTTTCATCTTCCCTCAACTAATTTTGAAAGGGTTCTTGGTCTCCTGTTGAGTCCARCAGGAGGCCATCAGTGGTTGAATTGACAGACTCCTCTCAGTCATTCTGTGAGTCCCACAGAGGGAATTTCAGCTCGCAGTTTTCATGGGATCATCACTGGGTGTTTTCCTGTGCTTCCGCTGGGTTTGTGGTATTTGCGTTTCTGCATCACAGTCACAATTTCTGGAAGATGGGGGAAGATTGATGAAATCTGTTCTCTGAATGACTCAGAGAGAGAGATAATCTCTGTTCTTATGGCATCCAGCCGTAACTCAATCAGCCTGGTAATGGATGAGGAGAAACAACCTCCATCGTCCGTCTCGGCTTTTGGCAAGAACCAAACCAAGCAAGTAATCTTGGATCTAAACCGCTGCCTTATCTTGTCTAATTCTGGTGTTTCAACCCTCCCAAAACCTGTGGTTTCACCTCAACCATGCAGCAAAACCCAGCTCAAATTCACGAGCAGGCTTGGTCAACCCGAAAGTGCCTTTTCCAATGAATTGATGAGTCACTGAACCATTTTGTCCCAGTTTTAGAGCCCCAGCAGCTCATGGCAGGCGGCTCTTTGCTCACAGAGATGGCTATCGCTGCCAATTCCTCTGTGGGAGTGTTGAAAGCTCGGGCTGTGGGCTGTGCAGCCGTCTAGGACTGAACCCTGTGRTAATCTGGGGGCACCTCCTCCTCTGCCTCCCAATTAATCCAACACATTAATTGCCATCCTGGCTGCACCCAGTGAACTGCTCGCCGGGGCTGAGGTCACCAGACTCTGCTTATGACTGGGATTTGCTCTGACTTGCAGGTGCCCAATGTGCTCTGTCATTTTGGTTTCCACCTGGCTGCTCTCCTTCCCTTTCCTCTGCACGCTCAGCTGGAAGCCAGGAGAAATATTTTCRTTTTTCCATGATAAGGATGGAGGCATACAAGCCTCAAAGGCTGACTTTAGAAAATTCTCCTGTGTGGAGAATCCCTGACCCAGCTGCTGGCTTAATCAGAAAAATATGCCTAAAGTAATTTCCTAACTAAATTCCGTGTAGTCACCAGTGTTTGGTGCTCTGCCAGATCTCTGCCTGGCTCCATCCCCTGTGCCAGTGCCCTGCAAGGATGGGCACCTCTCCTTGTGCCCAGGTCCCTTCACSACAACATCCTTCCCTTCCCCTTGGACTCACAAGTTACATTTTTTAGCCCTCTAATCCCTCACCTATCCCTTCMACTCCTTCCTTCTCCACCTCTTCCTATATTCACCTATTTTTTCTGCCTGCTGGTTCCTCTCGTGCATCATCATCCAGCCCTGGCTATACTGAGGAATTCTAGCAAAGATATCCTTTCCCAAAGCAAAGATATCCTTTCCCAAAGTGTTACAAAATCCATTAGTATGGCAGTCAGGAAAAGCTTCCTGAATTGCTGAATAGAAGTGCTGACAGAGTTTGTTATCACTGGAAAACCTCCAGTGATGCAAATATTTCATCAGGAATTAATTAACTGTCCTATTTGGTTTGTAATGGGGTAGCTTAAGAATAAATTCTATTTACAAAAAAAAAWACTAGTAATGTATCTCAAAGAAAAAGTCCCTTTCTCCACCACWAAAATGTGGCAAACACAGATCAAAAGGCTTAATTTATCCCATAGTTTCAAGCTGAATAAATGTATTGAATAAATAAGAAGTGGAGAGAAACAAAAAGTTATTGTTTTAGAAAAACAGAATCATTCCATTCCCAAAATGATGAAGTTGTGTCTTTCAATATTATTAAAATAAAAGATTTTTTTATAATTTCTGAAAAGCTTTATCAGAACCATCATCTTTCCAAAATCCGGTTTTGCTTTTAGTGAAGYGACATTTCTGAGTGGAGGGGAATCCACTGCAGTATTTCACAGAATCCCAGAAGGGTTTGGGTTGGAAGGA
>NW_026623773.1:453777-459594 GCF_030028575.1 Malurus melanocephalus | reverse complement strand
TGCAGCCCCTGGCTGGGCTGGGACTGCCCTGAATGGCCCTGAAGGCCCTGCAATAACAGAACTGCTTTGGATTCTCTCAATTCTGGCCACACTCTGCTTTARRYAGCCRGATTTAGGCATTGACATCACAGAGCAGCGATGCTCACAGGCACAGAGCAGTGCTGAGCTGTGCTGTCCCTCYCTCACCCACATTTGGTTTGTGGTGAGCCCAAGCCTGGCTCATCTCAGCCTCAGCCCCTGCCCTCCCCTGCTCCATATCGATTAATAATAACAACRATTTCTCAATTTACCGCCCACGGGTATCCGCCCCCAAAAAGCCAGAGGAAATAACCCGAGGTGACTTGTTGTGTTTTTTTTTCTATTTATAAACAGCAAAAAGATGATTCCCAGCCATGAAAGAGTCTGAGATGTTTATCTGCTATGGCAGAAGTGTCGAGTCGGCTTTTTGAAATTCCAAACTTGAAGTTTCCCTCGCTCATGTTGAAGCTGCTTCATCTTCTCTCACAACCTACACCACCACCTCCTCATGATCTTCACCACTTCCCTCCCTCAGTCCTTGCCTTGACCAGCTCAGGCTCAGCTGGGACAACAGGGCCAACCTYCTGTCATGATTGATTGTGGAATTCTTCTCTGGCCAATGATCCTGTTGGAATTCAGGGACAAATCCCACTGTAGCTCCATGGATCTCATCCATCCTGCAAAGCTTTTGGGGTGTCCATCTGTCACTTTTCCACCCCCTGCCTGAGTTTTTCTGTTTGTAAAATGATAAAAATCAAGACAATTTTTCTTTGAGCTGTGGGGTGAAAATGCCTGGATTTAGACATAGATTTCACCATTTTCAGGTGCTTCTTCTCAGAGCTGGGTCAAAAATCTCCATTCCTGAGCTGCACAGGGGAGCAGGGCACATCTTGGTGGCTTTCCTTGCAGAGTGGTCCCTGCTTCCCTCCCACTCTTTCCCCTTGSGTTTCTGGCCTCAGAAACTCGAGGCAAGTCCTGAATTATTTCCTCTAAAATGATTCTTCACTTCCAAGGGATCCTGGCACCCTCCCGGGTGGCTGTGCCTTTGTGATCTTTTGTGCCAGAGCCACCAGGGTGGGACACAGCAGTGACACAGCTCTGGGCAGGGACCAGATGTGAAACCAGATTTCCTTCCAGTCTGGATTTTACCACCCTCCTCRATAAAATAGTCAAAACCCAACCAAACCAACCAGAACCAGCACATCAGACACATCCTGAAACCACCTCCTTACGTTCAGCAGTGGCCACAGAGAAAGGGGGTATTTTTTGCGTTTGAGTGGGTGCCCCAAACTTTCAATTGTTTGCTGTGTTTTCATTTCATTCATTCAAAATAGTGTTTGAAGTCGCATTTTCCCATCCTGTGTGATTTGAGAAGTCACAGTCTCTGCTGGGCAGGGAAAATTTGGTAGAGGTTTTCCCTGCTCAACAGGAGCAGGAGAGAACAAATGATTTGGGGTCTAGAAAATACCTTTACTGAGAGAAATCTGAGCAATTTGGTTTATTTATCAATTTATTTATTTATCTATTCGTTTTTTAATCTATTTATTTATTCCAACTGGAAATAATTAAATAAATAAAATAAATTCCATCGGAAAGAATGAAATCTGAACCTGGGTTCATGTGAATTTAGGTTAAGAAAAAGAAAATTTTGACTGGTGGAAATGAGAGTTAATGACAGCTAAGGAAAAATAATCCATGAGGTTTTCCTCTTTTCTCTCTGGCTCTGTCARTCCAACAGAAAAGATAAGCAAATCCATGAGACTGGAGTTATTTAAACATTGTCATGACTCCTTGGAAGAAATGGCAGTTCCATCCTGACTGGAAGCCTCTGAGCTGAAAGTTGGCTGTCTTCTAAAATGAAATCTTGCAGTCCAGTTGAATTTCCTGGTTCAGCTGTGCTCAATAAGGTAATTCCTAAGGAATTCAACAAAATGGRTAAGTCCTGACGTATCCTGGATGACAGAATTGGCTCAGTGGGTGAGACACAGCCTTTGGAAAAACACAAACGTTTGCTTGTGGATCACTGGAAATGAGCTCTATTATAAAGCAAATTTTCTACAGATTTTCTCTAATATTGCCCACCCATCTTCTAATTCATGTTTTAATTTGTCTATGATTAGGTTATCAGAAATTCGAGGCTGAAGTCACATTTCACACAAGTGTGATATCCTGAGTTAGCAAGCACTTGATRACTTCCCTGAAATGACACAAGTTTTAATCTCTACTGGAAGAAGCCCCTGTTAATCAATAAAAGAATATAACACCAGAATTCTGTCATTTTCTAAATCTCTTTAAATAGAAGGTACAGACTTGGCTGTGTAAATCCTGCACTGATTTCCCACCATGACAAAGAATCCACGATTTTTTGTCTTCCAGGCATGGACTGAAACCATGCTAAGGACACCAAAGCAAGGGCCAAAACCAAGTCCAAAGCTTAGGAGTTGAGGAGGGCAAATAAATCCATCTATTTTCACCTCAAACCAACTTGGGAACACAGAAATGTCTCAGTGCAGCAAAGACTTTCACTGCCAGTCATGATAATCCCAGCAGAGAGGAGTGGACAGTAATTCAAAGCTCTGTGTTTTACTCTTTTTTGGACCCCACAAAACTTTCACAGTGAAACCCCAAAAAACTAGATAAACTGCATGGTTTGGTCTGGAAACCATGAGCAATTCTGTGGTTTTGYTCAGGTTTGTACTGAAACCAGTCCRAATTGGGGAGTTTCACTGAGCWGAAWTCAACCTAAAGATGTTGAATTYGTTCAYRTCTGAAACTGAGAGCGAAATTTAGGGGGCACAAACCCACGCAGACTAAAAGGAGGAAAAAGGGTTTGCATGAAACCGCAGGTGAGGTCTGCTCACTGAGCTCAGCATCACCTTGAGGTGCTCTGGGAGGTGTTTGCTGCTGACTCAGCAGCTCCTGGACCCCACAGCTCTTTGGGAACTGGGAACACACCCGTCCCTGAATGATCTCGGGGTGGCACCTCTGAAGGTGTGGCTGAGCTTCCCCTTGTGCTGTTCCTCCCTCTGGGAGAAGGGAAAGCTCTGGGGAGCTCTTAGAGCACCTTCCAGAGCCTGAGGGGAATTCTGAGAAGGCTGGGGAGGGACTTTAATGAAGATAGGCAGTGATAAGATAATGGGGAATGGCCTTAAGGTAAAGGAGAGCAGAGTAGGATGGGATTTTGGGATGAAATCCTTCCCTGTGAGGGTGGGCAGGCCCTGGCACAGGGTGCCCAGAGAAGCTGTGGCTGCCCCTGGATCCCTGGCAGTGCCCAAGGCCAGGCTGSACATTGGGGCTGGGAGCAGCCTGGGACAGTGGGAGGTGTTCCTGCCCATGGCAGAGGGTTGGAATGGGAGGATCTTTAAGATCCCTTCCAACCCAAACCATCCTGTGAGTCCATGCAGGCTGGCAGGCCTCCAGTGTGGAAAAAAATCTAGGGAAAATTTGGAAAAGTAGAATTGCCAAAAAAACACTTGCTGTTTTTTTACAGTGGCTGGTGTTGCTGGGTTCTTTTGAGTGTCCTTCAGACATCTCAGTGCTCTTCTGGACAGGGGGAAAATCCTCCTTTTCCACCAGCCAAACCTGCTGTATGTGGTGTGCCTAACAAACCCCAAGACATTTACACGAAGGAATAAGAGCGGGGCAGAATTCAAGAACAGGCAAGATTCAATATTTCAGSCTGYATCAAYTGAGAGTGACTTTGCAAAGATCCCYGGGCTGYATTAATTCAGRWGAAGCYRGARCAGAAATGATGTGAATATCAATGGGAGGGCACAGAGCTTTTGTACACCCTGGATGCAATCAAAGGAAGAAATGCAGAACTTAATTCCACAGAGGGAAAACCAAGCAGGAACCAGGGTGGGGGTGGCCTCCTTGTGGGTAAGAAATACAGCTCTGGGAAGGATATTTTCAAGCTAACAGCTCCAGGGAAAATGCTGGCAGATGCAGAATTTCACCTGAGAATTATCTTTGCAGGGACAAACAAGGGCTGTCACTCAAAGCTGGGTATTTTTGTTTTCCTTTCCCATTCTCCTGTGATTGATAATTTCCCTGAGTAAATGCACAGCCAATGGTAGTGTCCCAATTTTTGAAGGTGTCCCAGGCACCAGCTTGTCACCAAAAGCTCCCAGCAGCTTCCAGCTGGTTTTGTTCTCCAGAAGATTTGTGCCCACCAGCATTAATGCCACTCCAAGTGACTTCCATCCTTTAAGGCATTTTGGAGCATCATTCCTGTGTCATTCTGAAGACTTTTACCAGTTCCACATCTGGAGAGAAAGCTGCTGTCCCTCTGAGGAGTTAGGGTGCACTTCCTTCACTGAACATCAATTTGGGGGGGATTTTGACTGAGCACTCTGTCCCTTACTGCAGCTCTTCTGTTTGTGCTCATGTCTCTTGAGCCACTTGCACCAACTTTGCAGAATATTTGAGGCTACTTCAGGGGATTTTGTGGGTCCCCAGACCAGAGGCTAAAACTCTATTTTACGCCTGAGTGTACAGAGGTGCTAACCATAACCCTAACACCTAACACAAAGCCTAACCCTAACCCCTAACCATAAGCCCTAACACAAACCCTAACCCTAACCCCTCAAACTAAGCCCTAAACCAAATCCTAACCCCTAACCATAAAGCCTAACCCAAACCCTAACCCTAACCCCTAGCCCTAACTCAAACCCAAACCCGTACCCTAACCCATAACCCTAACCCTATAACCCTGAAACAAACCGTAACCCCTAACCCAAACCCCTAACCACTAACCCAAACCCTAACTCCTAACCCTTAGCCCTAACCATAAAGCCTAACCCAAACCCTAACCCTAACCCCTAACCTAAACCTTAAGCCAAACCCCTAACCCTAACTGTAACCCCTAACCCCAAACCCTAACCGTTAGCCCTAACCCTAATCCCTAACCCTAACTTCTAACCCCAAACCCTAACCCCTAACCCAAACCCTTATCCCTAACCCAAACCCTAACCCTAACCCTAAACTTCTGCTGCTTCATTTCTGTCTTTAGCAGGGAGGTAGAGGAGGAGCAGCAGCTCTGACCCACCTCAGCAGGTGCTGTGAGGATAAATCCACCCCAGCCTGAGTGACAGAAGGTAGCCCTGGCACCTCAGGCACTCTGAAGTGGGAATTTTGCAAGATCTTTCCTTATTTTCCCTATGGGGATGAAAAAAACCAAACAAACCAACTTCACAGTTTCTTCCCTGACAAGAAGAGTGATGGGGTTTTCTTATTTTGAGCAAGGTGAACTAACAAAACCTTTAGACCTGCCAGAATTATAAATAGACTTTCACCCCACACTCCTGCACTTGCCATGATGCACAGACTGCCTTTCAAGCTGCTGAAAGTTGGATTTTTCAGTGGTTCTCATCTTATTGCCCAGCAGGGTTCAGTGTATGAACGCCAYGCTGAGCAGCTCCTGTCTATAAGGCACAGGGAGATTGAGGAGCTGTCAAATGTCTAACGCCAGCTTTTGTGGGGTTTTTGTTCCTGATCTGGGTACCTTCAACTGCCAGGTGAATTTAGCTGTGATGCAATCCTCCTCTCCTAGCGAGGGCTGAGCAGAGATGGTGCGATTCCTGTGAAAGTTTGGTTATTTTCAATAATAAAGTTTGGTTATTTTCAATAATAAAGTTTGGCTATTTTCAATAATAAAGTCTAGTTGTTTTCAATAATAAAATTTGGTTGTTTTCAATAATAGTTTGGTTATTTTCAATAATAAAGTTTGGTTATTTTCAAACTGACCTTGGAACTCTCGTCTCTCTTCTATCAAAAGCTTTCAACACACACAGGGAACAC
>NW_026623773.1:448540-452888 GCF_030028575.1 Malurus melanocephalus | reverse complement strand
TTTTTTTATTATGCTGCTGGAATCACACAGAAATAGCCTGTTTTTGAGAAATTATGAGAACCTTGTGGGAAATGAATGTCCTTCTGGTGTTCTGTAACAGAATTACTGGAATTTCAGTGATTTGAAATCTCTAGATGTGCCTGAAAATCTCATTTTAAATAACTTCGCCTATTTTTTTTTCTATTTAGACTTTATTAATTATTCCATTTCTTCCGGCTTTGCAATTCATGCGTTTTTTCCTTCTGATCATTAAGCAGAATACAGAGGGGTTTAATGCCCAGAAATGAGTTTTCCACTCAGATTGACTCTCTCAAACGCTGCTGAAAAGGCACCAGAGGTTTCCCAGCTCTCCTTTTAGGGGGATGCCACATGGGAAGAACTCTGGGTGTGTTTGARCAGACAGCAATTCCCAAACTCTCTCTCTGACAAATTGGTGGAAGTTATTGCGCTTTTAGAACTGTTTCTTTTGTTTTATTATTGCATTTTATTATCTCTCCTAACGCCTCTGCTTTCCACCTGCGCCCCAAAGGAGATGAATGGTGCATATCCACTATCAAGAGATGTTTTTTTTTCCTCCAAAACCAATTTTCAGCTGATTTAATACACCTGATTTTCCATATCCTTACAAGGCAGAGTGATATAATTCCTTTTGAGCAGGGGAGGCAGCAGCACAGCACRAACAAACCCTCTGAAGTTTACTGAAGAGATAAAACTGCGCAGAACAGCTTTAACCTTTCCTTTTTTTCCCTCATTTTCCTCCTGTCCGATGTCTATTTTTATCCAGTGATCTTCTTTGAGAAACAGAATGAGGAAAGGACGTTGCTGCTYCTGGAAAGGCTCCAAGAGGCTGCAGGAGAGGGAGGATGGGATGGGAGATGGAGATGAGCAGACAGGGGTGCCATTGCAGCAGTGACATGGTGGAGGGTCATTTCCTTCAGCCAGCCATCAGCTTTGCTCAGGACCACGTGAAGGGACAGATTTTCTAATAAACACAGTTAAAAATAAACCCAMATAACGTTTTCACCCTGGGCCAAGGGCTGGGAGTACAAACAGAGCCCCACGGGAGTGATTCATCAGAGGAAACGCAAAAACCTCCACACCAGGTGATTCATCCCCCGAGTGCTCTGGGTGTTTTGCAGCCACCTCAATTTACTGATTTTGCATTTCCATATCAAATGTTGTCCACGTGTGCTCTCAGGTTYGTGTGTGTGCAATCAGCTGCAGCGCAGAGGGAGCTGGAGTCTCTCACTGAGCATAAAGAACCTCGAAAATCATCTCGTTCCAGGCTGGATGGAGCTCTGAGCCACCTGGGATGGTGGGAGGAGAAGATATTTAAGGTCCTTTCCAACCCCAAACCCCTCTGTGATTCTGTGATTCCATAAGAAGCCTGACACAGCCTTGCTCTCAATGACCACCAATTAAATTGATGACAGGAATCACTCAGGATAATAAAATCTTCATTATGGTGCAGCTTCTCTGAGCCCTCTCAACTCTCAGAGGAGGTTCTGGGAGTGAACTGCATGGATGTAAACACAGGTGATGGATTCAACAAGAAACAGGCACAGCTAATACAAACCCAGAACCTTCTAAAGGCACCCACACCCTTCACCCACCCTGGATTTCAGCAGCAGCTGGGTACCCACACATCWCTCAAAAATTAAGCATCCATGTCTGTGATGAAGGTTTCAGCTATCACAGCTTCAGTCAAGGGTGAATTTCCAGCACCCTCATGGATGGTTCTCAGCTCTCAGCAAGYTCATTTCCTCTCAGCCGAGGAGTAGAACATCGAGTACTAACACCGGCCTGGGATATTTTGTAYTTTTTTCCTGACAAAGGCAGTCGCTTGCATATCTACCACGAAATAATTWGAGCTGCTGGTTTTGTGGTTCAGCTGTTTTCTCCCTCCCTGCCCTTTTATGCAAAGCTCTTTGCTGCTGAGGACACGGCTCGTGCCGATGCAAATCCGGGGCAAGCACCTGCTGTTTAACCTCCCAAACCAGAGCTGGGGTGAATTGATGCAACATTGGGTAGGAGGCACAAAAAAAAATTAACTGTGCACTGGGAATCAGCACAACCAGGCAAGTGAGAGTGTGAAAGGGTTTGCACGGGGATCCCGTTGTGTTTGAAAGCACACCACCACCTCTAAGCCAGAATTCAGAGCCAAAAAACACCCATTTAAAGGGGGTGCCCCATTCCTGGAAGGGTCAGGGACAGGTTGGGCATTGGGGCTGGGAGCAGCCTGGGACAGTGGGAGGTGTCCCTGCCRWGGCAGGGGTGGCACTGGATGGGCTTTAAGGTCCCTTCCAACCCAAACYATGCTGGGATTCTGTGATTACRGCCCTTTCCCAGGAAATCCCAGCATTTCCAGTTCACCCTGGGGGTTTGCAGTGCTGTGCTCAYGGGCTGAGCAGATTTATCTCAGAAAGCAGCAGGCCCAGTTTAAYCTTGACTGCACTTGTTTACCCAGATTTATCCCATTTTTCCTCACTGGTATCTCCTTTCTCTCGCAGCCAGCACCACCTGGCTGTCCTCACACGAGTTTAGCTCAGGTGTTTCAGTGCTTGGGGATCTGAGCTGCACATCCAGGTGTGATTTAAAATCCCAATGAGCTCACTGAGAACTGAGCTCTGCCCTTGACACCACTCCTGAGGTGACATCCTACAACCAACCCCACCACCATCCTCTGGAATATCACCTACCCTGGTGAGGTAGAGGAGCAGGAGATGCTGAACTGCCTGGAGTCCCTTCAAGACCTTGGGAATTGGGATTTTCCTGCATTTCAGAGCTGTCACATCGCTGAAGAGGCTTGGGAGCATTGATATAGGTTGGGGAYCTCCATGTGCTGCTTCCCAAAGGGAGGATTTGCTGCTATGCACTCGCTGCCTTAAGGGGTCAAATGAATTTTCTGTAAATCTTTCCTTTAYAATCGAGATTAATTCCCAGAACAAGCCTCTCTGCTGCTCGTGGCTGTCCTGAAGTTTTTCATTCACCAAGAAGGACCCAAAAGTTGAGGGTTCACCTCACCCAGCCCCACAGGCCTGACCAAGTGGGACCATTTTCTCATTGCTTTGTCTCTGGTAAAAACAGGTTTTGCCTGTTCCCATGGTGATAAGGGATGCTCTGAAAAACACCACTTTGCAAATCTATAGAAACCTTTGTAGCGCTRTGCTCCAGTGATTTTATTAAAGGTAGTGGTGATGACAATAAAATGTCAGGSGTGTAAAGAACAATTGGATTAAAATTGAAAAGTTCTACCTTTTACCTGAGAGGCCACAAGCCCAAATCAGAGGAAAATGGAGAATTGAGCTCAATAAATACCCCTTTTTTTTTTTTCTGTTCTGGTACTCTTTCCAAGGAATTTCTTGTTGCTCTCTACTGCAAGCAAGGTGCTGAGCTGGATGCATCATTGGCAAGAGCTTCTCTCTACTCTCTGATATCTTTATATTCTCAAACTGGGGACAGCTGAGACAAATAACACTCCTGGGAATTTTAATCCTGTTAAAYAATATATCTGGCTTGAATGGATGTCATTTAAAAGGGGACACATCAGCAGGGAACACTGTCAGAAACACTCAGGTGTCTTGAGTTGGACTGGCSAGAAAGCCAGGAGTCATCCCACAGAAAACAAAAAAAGTGGTCCTTCAGCATTGGGATGGAGCAGGAATGTTTCCAGGGAAATRATTCTCATTTGAGTTCTGTTAGGACAGGATAGATGTGAGCAGGAATTCCCTGAGAAAAACCTGGGATCACAGACACCTTCTCTTGGCACATCACAACCTCTTTGGTGTCACCGCTTTCTTTCTGCCTGGAAATTCCATCCTGCATCAAAAWCGTATTTCTGATATATTTCTGTGAAATTCTTCAATGAAAATCTCACCCAGWTATCTCCAGATCTCCAGAGACCAAGAGTAGACACAGAATTACAGAACATCTTGAGCTGGAAGGGACTCATATGGATTGAGTTCAGTTCCCTGCTCCTCCCAGGACTGCCTGAAATGAAATCATAGGGCCCAGAGGATCCTCCAGATGTTCCTTGAACCCTGACAGGGYTAGTGGGGGTCCTGCTGCAGTGATCAAACACCCTGAGGGAAGAACCTTCCCCTGATGTCCAGTGTGAACTTCCCCTGCTGTGAGGAAGGAATGCATTGCCATGAGCTCCCCCCATTTCTCCAGCCTGACCAAACCCAGTGACCTCAGATGTTCCTCACGAGTTCCTGCCCTCAGGGCCTTTCTYACCACCTTTCTCACCTCCCCTGGCCACACTCTCAGAGTTTGATGTCCTTCTCCTGCTAAGGTGCCCCAAACTGCTCCCAGGACTCGAGGTGGGGCTGCAGCAGCGCAGTGCACA
>NW_026623773.1:447349-448290 GCF_030028575.1 Malurus melanocephalus | reverse complement strand
ACTGAGCACCATGTCCCATCTGTTTTTAAACACCTCCAGGGACAGTGACTCCACCACCTCCCTGGGCAGCCCATTCCAATGCTCAACCACTCTTTCAATGAAGACATTTTCTCGATGTCCAGCCTAAAGTTCCCCTGGCTCAGCTTAGGGCCGTGCCCTCCTTGTGTCAGCGGGTGCCTGGGAGCAGGGCAGGTCCATCTCTTCCCTCCCTGCTCCGGTGGTGATGCCGAGCTTGGCACACCCCAGRGCAMACCYGGCACTGCCCRAGGSTCACCTGGGCACACAGAGCTCTGCAGATCTCTCCCTGCAGGGAGGCACAAGAGCTTKCTGTGCACAACAGGAAGGCAGAGCCCGACTGCGGGCGCGGCGGGTATAAAATGAAAGCCAATTTGCATATGTGCCCATTTCACAGCGAGCCGGGGCAGGGCGGGGCTCTGGGCGGGGATCTGGGTGCCTGTGCAYCTTGTGACATCAGGAGCTCGCTGCAGCGGCCGGAGCTCGGCGCAGAAATCCCTCAGCAGGAACATGAAGCTCGCTGCCCTGCTCGCAGCTGCGTCCTGCCTCACGCCCCCGGGGCCCTCCTGCTTCGCACAGAGAGTGATGAAGTTTTTTTTCCAGATCACATGAGGCAGGATGGAGGGGGAAAATCCTGCCAGGAGCAGAGATGGGCTGCGACTCGAAGCCGGTCGAGGGGAGACACGGAGCGGTGCCCTGAGAGCTATATAAGAATGTGCCGGGGACAAAAGCAAACAGCTTCTCAGGTGAAGGWCTCGCAGGAATCAGCCATGGATGGTGGGGAAGGTGATGTTCCCAGGAGGCTCGGGGCCACCAACAAAACGTGTTTGTATTTCATCATCGCCATCCTGAGTGCGTTGCTCGTCTTTGCCTTGGCCACCATCATGGTCCTGGTCGTCCAGAGGACGGTAAGAGATTTTTCTTTT
>NW_026623773.1:431532-447129 GCF_030028575.1 Malurus melanocephalus | reverse complement strand
TTTCCTTTCCTTTCCTTTCCTTTCCTTTCCTTTCCTTTCCTTTCCTTTCCTTTCCTTTCCTTTCCTTTCCTTTCCTTTCCTTTCCTTTCCCATTCTGTGGCCACAAAACCAGTTCCTACCTCTAAATACACACAAATTAGGTGGAAAATAAAACACTGAGCAAGATAAAACTTCAGAAAAAGAGGACTTTTCTCCATGGGCAGCATTCGTTCTTGGCACACAATTCCTACTCTGGACATGGAAAGGGGAAGCTCCTGATCCAAGATGCCACCAGCTTGGTTAGATCAGTGTCTCCTGCCTGGTTGGATGAGCATCTGCTGTTGATTCTTTGGAGATGTTGGGTGTCTCAGGTCGTGTCTGCTCTGAGACAGTGATGGATTCCAGCAGGGGATGGTCACAGCTGTGTGTGACACCCTGAGCTGTCCTGGAGCCCCCAGAGCAGACTTGGGGCCCAGGAACCCCCTCCTGCTCCCTGTCCCATCAGTCCTGCCTTGGGGGTGATTTTTGATGCACAGCCAAAGCTGTASAAAGAGTATCAGTGAGACAAGGTCCCACAAAACCAACTTTCCCCACTGCCTACAGGCATTTTAAACTTCTTAAAATAATAGACTGCTCTTGAATGGATCTGGGGTTGAATGGGGAGCCAGAAATACAGATGGTTGTGGGGATAAAAAGTGAATTTCTAATCTTACAGGAGCATTGCCATTGACTTAACCAGGATAAAATGCCAGGTTGGAATTTCTATAGACTTTGAAACCTTACTGCAAAAATCAAAGAGGTGAGGAGGCTTCACTACTGTTCATTGAGGGAAAGTTCCAGAGCAGGGCTGMTRGAGGAACTGGTCATGGAAAGCAAAATGTGATCCATTGACTCAGTATTTTCTCTTACTAAATTTACCCTGTGCAATTTGTGTGCCTGTCTATGCGCATTACCCAGAAATTAAACCAGGGAGCCTTGATTGATACCCCTTCAAGAGAGGAATCATTTACCTGYAATCAGTGCCCTCCCAATGGAGAAGCACTTTGAGGACAGTTAACGTGAGACATGGGGCTTTTTAAGTGAGAAATAGTGGGATATCAAGGGAGATCTTTAAAGTAACAGTCTGGGTAATTACAGCCTTGCCACAGCTTGGCTGTATAATGAGGSTTTCATTTGTAGTTATTAGCAGAGAGAGCATTAAATCACCTCTCCATCAGCATGGAGCAGTCACAGGAGTTGCCAGAGGAATTTTTTTTTTTTTTTTTAGATTACTGAAAAAGGCAAGGTTTTGACTTAAAAGAGTAATGGCACCATTGCAGCTGCTTTGGAAACRAGCTTGGCCAAAGGAGGAAATAAAAGCTGAGGGGTGTGAGGAACAAAYAAAATCGAGCAGCAATTTTACGCTCTGAGGAGGATTTGGCAGTAAAAACACAGATTGTGTTTTGCTCTCAGGGAGCTCAGAAGCAGAGCGGTGATCCCCCATCCGTGACTGAATTCCCAGAGCAGGGAACAAGAGCTGGATCTGTGGGAAAGGTTCTACAGGGAACCCCAGGCCTGCTCCAAACCCTGCAAGRGCACTGAGCTCCCACTGCTATGGAAACAGATTTTCCAGGATTTATTTCACCATATCTTTGAAATGCCAGTGCTGCTTATACCTTATTCCTTAAACAAGCAGAGGGAATGAGTTCCTTCAGTGCCATTTACAGTGTTTGAAAGGTACTTTCTGAGAACAGAAAGAGCACAAAAATCCCATGACATCCTCAAATCTGTTCTCCCAAACCCAGATTCTCCATCAGAACAGCCCATTCCAGGTACTGCCTACAGCAGACTTTTAAGATCCTTAAAGCTGAGCCTGAAATCCTTTAAAAGCAGGGAAGGTGCAGAAACCTTTCAGCTCTTGGAGGCACTGTCAGAGTGAGGATGGGCACTGAATCTTTTGGGAATCACTGGGCTGGGCTGAGCATCTCCAGCACTGACATCAGCACTGCCAGGACCTGAGGGGCTGGGAATCCTTGRAAATCTGTGGATACTGAGTCTTCTTGCTGCAGGGAATTTTTGGGAAACTGTGAATATTGAGTCCTTTTTCTGTAGGGGATGGGGAATTCTTGGAAACCTGTGGATATTGAGTGCTGTTGCTGTAGGGGCTGGGAAACCTTGGAAATCTGTGAATTCTGAGCCCTCTTGCTGTAGGGAATCTTTGGAAATATGTGGATATTAAGCCCTGTTTTTGTAGGCAATCTTTGGAAATCTGTGTCTATTGAGCCCTGTTGCTGTAGGGAATTTTTGGGAACCCGTGGATATTAAGCCCTGTTGTTGTAGGGAATTTTTGGGAGCCTGTGGATACCGAACCCTCTTGCTGTAGGGATTCCTTGGAGCACTGTGGATGTTGAGCTGCTCAAGGGTTTAGAGCATCACCAGCTGCCTTCATCATTTTCTTTGTGACTGTGACAAGAAGGACCAACATTTTTTGTGATCATTTTCTTGGGAAAATCAGGTTTTCCCTGCAGATGTTTTCAGCTGGGCTGTGTGAGTTCAGGGACAGCTTCACACCCTCCCTGTGTTGAGATGAGCTGAGAGAGAAGATTTGATTCCCCTCTGTCCCAAGGGGCGTTTGAGGGTCACAGGGTTGGACCCTTGGGTGCCACAGCATTAAGAAGAGACCTGTAGTGACAAAATCACACTGTCCCCTGCCCCCATCACARGCTGCTTGTGTCCCTCTTGATGAATTCATAATTGCCTAATTTAAGAAGAAGGAAGACAGACTGGAAAAGGAAAATCAARCTGTGCAGAAATCGCCCACGATCGGGGCGCTCCAAAGAAAGGAAACTCGACTTGAAAGGCCGAAGGAAAAAGGCAACGATGATTCAAAGCTGCTTCTCTGAATCCTGCAGCACCTCTAGCACACATCAGCACACCTCCCCACTTTCCAGCACCCCGAGAAATTTCCCTTACACCGTGTTTTCCAGAGGGGTGGCACAGCACGTTGGTGCGGCTCCTGGGAAGGGGCGTTTTTGGGGCTAAACTCTGGTTTTTTGGAGTTATTTGCTGTTTTGAAGTCAGTTCATTCCTTCAGCTTTCCTCTGCAGAGCCACTTGGCTTCAGGCCATGTGGATCTGTCACAATCTGACTTAATTTTCCTCTGGAGTGAGAATATCCATGAAAGGGGGTCTGAAGGCTTCATTTTTCTTCTTAACGCTGTCCATAAGTGCGTTAAACCCTCCACCCTTCTGTACTGCTGCTGGACGTGTATAAATACACATCTCCAGGGGTACTCAGGTGTACAGAGAGACAAATGGCAATCCAGGGGCAGGAAATGGCACAGGAAAGGCTGGAAAATGGCATTTTAAGGCACACAGAGCCTCACAAATCTCGTGCTGTAYGAGGAGGTTCATCAGACACCTGGACACCCCCATTAAAAAATCCTCTGTGAATGTCCAGAGTCCACAATCAGGTCCATCGCTGCTCTGGATTTTATAAACTTCACCTATTGAAGCTCTAAATTGTGKGGGAAAACATTTTTATCACCAGTGTGGCAAATACCAAAGGTCAGTGCAGGTTTTTCTGTTTGCTGATCTGGTSTTCAAGGCTGTTAAAAACCTTTAGCAGCAGATTTGTGAGTCGCTCCTACAGCACCCAGCAGGATCCTGCACGATTTATTGGGGTTTTGTGCCTCCTTAAAACTCATTTTGGCCCCGAGTGCCCCAATTGGGGCCTGTTGGCCCCCTCTGGTGGCAACCCTGACAGAAAGGAAAATAAAACAAAAATCTAAAAAATAAATTAACATTAAAACACCGAAAATTGCCTCTGAAAGCAGATTTCCCATGTGTTGAGCACTATAGAAAATCCACTGAGGCGTTTTAGGAGAGAACTGTGTCAGTCCAGCTCTTGCTGTGGGTGTTCTGTGCTGTGACTGTCACCTGCTGCCTGGAGGTGTCTATTAAAAACTTTAATAACTCCTGTCAGTTCAGGAACAGCTGGTTTTAGCCAGGGCTGTGTTGGCTGTGAGGCTCATTGGGGACAGGACTATGCTTTCCACACTCCTCATGTCCATCCTCAATCTTTGCACCTCGGGGCCACCTTCCCACAGTGCCACCACCTCTCTCCCAGCCAGATCAGGGCACAGACTCCATCCCAGGGTCACTGAGGCTGGGAGAGCTCTCCAAAGCTGTGCCCAGTCCCCACTGATCACTCAGTGCCACCTCAGCCCATCCTGGGACACCTCCAGGGATGGGCACTCCAAACCTCCCCCGGCATTCCAATGCCTGGCCACACTTTCCATGGAGCAATTCCTGCTGAAATCGTGATGGTTGAGGGTGAGGAGGAACATGGAGAGCCTTGGGACTCCTTTTGGAATGGAAGGACTTTCTTGGAGGGCAGAGGACCTGGGAAGGTGCCATGGGGAGATGCTCTTGGGGAGCCCAGGCCCTTTATGGGGTCAGTGGTTTGGGGGAGATTTCCTGGACTGTCCAGAGGTAGAAAAACATTTCACAGAATCCCAGAATGGTTTGGGTGGGAAGGGACCTTAAAACTCATCCCATCCCACCCCTGCCATGGGCAGCGACACCTCCCACTGTCCCAGGCTGCTCCCAGCCTCAATGTCCAGCCTGGCCTTGGGCACTGCCAGGGATCCAGGGGCAGCCACAGCTTCTCTGGGCACCCTGTGCCAGGGCCTGCCCACCCTCCCAGGGATCAGAGGTGCCTGGTTCAATGAATTTTCACATTGTGACACGGGAATGTAGAATGACACTTTAATCTCTCTCAGCTTGAGAAAATTTCTTGTAAAATAATTAGGGAAAGATCACCGATGCCTGATTATCATTTTCTCTAATAAAATAAACTCACATTATTCTTCTTGCTGAGTAAGGACTGAGACCCTTCATCACCAGCCCCCAGATCACTCCAGACAGGGTGAAATTTCTTGCCATGAATTCTTTCTGCACTGACACCATAGAATTTAATCTGTTTGGGCTCCTCCTGTATGCCTCTTTGCATTCCAAACAACAGCATTGCATGTGATATTCCTGCTGATGGAAAAGAAAGAAATAATGCCAGTAATATTTCAAAGGAAGTCCTGAAGGTTTATTTCAGTGTCTACTCAACTGGCACTGAAATAAATTGCATTGGTGTRCGCTGGTTTCACTCGCTGGGAGCCTTCCCAGGTGAGAACACAGCCTTTAGTCCATTTTAATTTTCTTTTGTTGCCCTGAGTGCATCAGCAAGGCAAACACTTCCCTGGCTGCTGATTTCATGGAGGGGAATCTCACTGGGGGCAGAGCATCCTTTTTTTGGTGACATAAAAGATGTTTAATTCTCCGCAGAGAGCAGGAATGGTCAGATATTGCATCGAACAACATTTCCCTGTGCCCTGAGTGAGTGTGAGAGGGGGCAAAGGAAGGGGCTGAGAGGTCCTGGCAGAGATTTCTGGAGGTGTTTCCAGCCCAAACCCTTCTCAGTCTCACATTTGGTTGTATTGGTGCCTTTTTGGGTTTACCTAAAGCAGAGTGTGGCCAGAAYTGAGAGAATCCAAAGCAGTTCTGTTCTTGCAGGGCCTTCAGGGCCATTCAGGGCAGTCCCAGCCCAGCCAGGGGCTGCACCCACAATGGACAATGGCTCACGGCTTTTTCACCCTTTCTCACTTTTGTCCATTTGCACATCGGGATTTGCTGAATCCTCCAATTGCAGCTGCAGCCAATGCAGTCAAAAACTCCAACTTGGCTCCCCCAATTCTCTGTTGTTTCCATCCCTTGAGGCCTGGCACAGGGAGGTGTCCTTGAGTTTGGGGCTGCAGAGGAATTGTTTTGTGTAAAAATGGGAGAGCAGGAGCTCAGCACTGTCTGTGGAGTCTGGAGTTAAACACTGAAGAATTCCAGGGGTACAGAGACATGGAAATAGAGAAGCTGAAATCCTGAGGGATCAGTGTGTGATGAGATCCATGAGCGTTCCCACAGGAGGATGTGGTGTTAGGCAAAAAAAACCGCTGAAAATATTGATTTTTTTTTCAAATTACATCTCTGAATTCCCATTCTCCTGCTGCCCCAGCAGCTCCCTGTGCAGCTCAGGAGCATCACCTGGAAAAACATTGGCTCAGCAGGAGATTCTGCCCTCCCTTACACAGGGTGGGAARGGAAAAGGAACAAATTACAGATTCCAAATTCCTGGAGAATGAGAGACTCATTTAAATGGGGAAAGAGCTCAATTTGGGATCAGGCAGTTCCACCATGAACCTGTCCCTGCCCAGTCCACACAGGAGAAGCTCTGCAGGACACTGCAGTTGTCATTAAACCAAAGGAAGACAACTTTTTGCTGAGAGTAGATGCAGTCTGTACATCAGCATGGAGACAYGGCCACATGAGGCCAAAATCTAATTTAAAACATTCCTAAACATTTAAAATTAGAACATCAATTAACAAAAACAGAGCCAACACAGCTTCTCTCACTGTGCACCCACCTTTCCTTCTCCCCACAATTTCCATTTATCCAATTTACGCACAGAAATGAGGAGTTTATGCTGTGACAACGCTGTGGGTGAAGCTGTTTCCCACCACAGGAGTGCCTCATTTCTCTCAGGAGATATCAGATGTTCTGTTAAAGCTGGTAGAGCTTCCCAAATCCCTCCTTCTGGACGTCCCAGGGTTGTTGGACATCCTGGTGATTCACTGGACAGGGAACTGGGCACTGACGGGGCTCAAGGAGCAGCTGGAAGAGGTTTTTAATTCAGTTTTAGGTAAAAGGAGCAGAGAGAAGGATCTGTTGATCCTAAAGGATCCCTTCCAACTTCCAACTCCCCACTTAAGTTCTGAGCTGGACCTGGCATAATTAACCTGCACAATTATCCCAGGTAATCTGTGCCCAGGTCAGAGGAGCTGGGTCAGCCCAGCCTGAGCAAAACCCATCCCCTGACACAGAAATCCCTGTGGGATCACCCATTGAGAGAGCACAGGGATGGGACACAGAGCTGGGAGAGCTTTTTGCTCCCTGAGGGCATTGTTGGACATTTCTGAGCTGTCAGTGACTCAGGGTTGGGTGTCTGAGTGGCAGAAAAGTGTCATCAGAGGAATCCTGCTGAATTTCACCCCTGGAGTTGGTTTTCTGGGAATTTCTCATGTCCTGCTGACAGTTTTCTGTGCCGTGTTGACCCTTGGTTTTATATCTCAGGATGGRGTAAGAGGAGAGGTGAGGCAGGAAAATGCTTGGGGGGGTTCTACAGTTTTCATTCTCTTTCCCAGGGACAAAATTGTCTTTCAAGGATGTCCAGTCCACTCTGTCCCAGAGCTCTCCAAGCTTTGCCAGCCACAGAATGGGATTTTTAGGATTTCTCCTCCTGGAACAACCCCAACAAAACCCACTGGAATTTCTTACTGCACTGAGAGCATCTGGTTGTGTCAGAAACATTGATTTTCTGCGTTAGAAAAGTTTCAGATCCACTTTTAAAGCAGGGTTGCATGTGGAATGTACATGCACTGTTCCCAGAATAACCATCCCTTCTCTTTCTTCTCTTCCAGGCAGCTGATCCTGCCATGGAGGGCATCAAAAAACCCATCAGGACAGGTAAGACCCTGAAATCAAACACACAATTTGTGACATCTGCGATGCAAATATTCCCCAGGGTCATGAACAAGCCAATTGTGCACATCTTAACATTTCCCAGAAAGATTCTTCTTGGTGAAGAGCCAAAGTAGTGGGGGGTGGGGGGGGGGAATTGAAAATAATAAGAAGAAAGAAGCTTTCAAATCACTCAGTACATCCAGGAGCCAGTGCATGGGTGAAGAAATAACAAATATTTTTGAATGTGCCCTGGGGTGTCTGTGCTACAGAGCTTTTTGCCAGATGATGTGAACATTGCTCTGACTTTAAAGGTCTCATTTTGAGTGCTGGCTCTTGCAAATGTGTGCAAGGTCCTCGTTTTCACAAGGCAGGGGGGAAATGTGTTCCACATATTCCAAAAGAGCTCCTGGATTGTGGGGAAAAGGGAGAAGGGAACGGGTGAGTCAGGAAGGGACAAGTGGAACAGCAGCAAAAGGCACAGAGCAGGGAATTAAAGCAGGCAGAGAGTGAGCACAGGGAGCTGAAAATGGGCAAATCTGTGTAACAGGGACGAGATTCTGCTTCTCCTTGGCATAAATCAGGAGCGCTGTTCGTCTCACTGGTGTTGCTCTGGCTTTCAGCATCGATATTTGATTCCTTGCAAAGACAAATTCCTCCAGTCCCAGAGGGCAGGAGATGCCTCTGCCTCCCTCTGCAGCTGGGAAAATGAARCCCAGTGTCCATCTGGAGGTGGGGCAGAATGGGAGATTGGAGGAAACTGGGATTGTTCAGCTACAGCAGAGACTGAGCTCAGAGCTCCCCGGGGCTGCAGCTCCTCCCGAGGGGCAGCTCCGATCTCTGCTCTGGGACAGGGACAGRAGCCRGGGAAYGGCTGGAGCTGGGCCAGGGCAGGCTCAGGCTGGAGAGCAGGGAAAGGTTCTTGTGTCCCCAGAGGGTGCTGGCACTGCCCAGGCTCCCCAGGGAATGGTCCCGGCCCCGAGGCTGCCAGAGCTCCAGGAGCGTTTGGACAGCGCTGCCAGGGATGGACAGGGTGGGGCTGTTGGGGGGTCTGGGCAGGGACAGGRGCTGGGCTGGGTGATCCTGGGGGTCCCTCCAGCTCGGGATATTCTGTGATTCCATGATTCCAAGAAGCCCAAGATCTGCAGAGTCCCAATTCCACAGCCCCCTTTTCTGCAGCTGCGTTTTTGCAGCATTTGGGCCACATTTGCCATGTTTTGGAGAACTTTTGAATCCCCGACTCTCCCATGTTGGGTTTGTTTCACAGCCCACAATTCCCAAAGTAATCCTTATGTGTCACTGTGCCCTTTCTGAGAGCTTCTTGCCTGACCATCAGGTTTTTTAGGTTTTAAAATTCCTGTAACCTGGAGGAATTTTCTTTTCCCCTTAGGGTCTCCCTAGAGAATCCTAAGCACACACAGTTTTCTCTCTCTCAACCTAAGCATCCCCTTAAATCTTAAGTCTTTTTCAAGTCTTTTCATGCTTTATTTTGTATCTGAAGAGACTCAGGAATGTGCAGGATCTGAAGGTGTGGAGCCTTGTGATCCACAGAGGAGGAGCCACAGAGGTTGTGTYTGTAGGTCAGCGCTTTTCAAAGCAAAGCACAAGGGGTAGGGGCATTCCCAGGACAAAGAGAGAGATGTCACTGGTCCTAGAGTATATTTATATTTTTTATTTTTATTTATATATTTTATCTATATCTATATCTATATCTATATCTATATCTATATCTATATCTATACCTATATCTATATCTATACCTATATCTATATCATCTATATCTATATATATTTTTTTATTTTTTACTTGTACTTGTATTTGTAGTTTTAGTTTTAGTTTTGGTGATAGTTTTAGTTTTATTTGAAAGAAAACCATTTATATATCAGACATATATACAATATATAAACTACATATATTAACAGTATATAAACTTTTTTTTTAACATAGATATGGTTTTATTTCAACTCAAGCAACCCGTGCCAGTTGTTTTTTTCTCCKCACCAGCAGTGGCAGGTGCCAGGTAGGAGCAATGTGCTCTCCCCAGGAATGGCCAGGATGCTGTTTCAACAGCCAGAACATTTTCATCTTTAGGTTCCTATCAATCCCAGTCACCCTCTTGCTCTGAATTCTGAATTTTGCTGCTAAATGTGAGATGGTGCCATTAGTGAAGGACAAAAGGGACTGACAGTGAGACCCCAAGGCAGGAGGAGCTGCTGAAAGCTGTTTTTTGTGGATTTTAATGCTCTCCCATCCATCCCATCAGTCTCTGTTGGAGGGTAATGGAGCATTCAAGTGTGACCACATTGCCAGGGCCTTTTATTTTCCTCTTAAAATGCATAAAGCAGGGCTAATGAATAATTAAGTATACCCCAGTGGGTAATTAATTAATATACCCCAGTGGGTAATTTACTGAGGGCCCTCACAGGGAGCTCTGTCAGCTGCTGGCCACCAAGCAGGGACTTGTGGCAACCATGGCAAGGTCCGAGACGGGAACAGGAGAAACTCTGCAGGGAGGGGATGGGGTGGGGCTGCCATGGATTTGGATTTGGTTTGAATTGGGTTTGGATTTGGATTTGGATTTGGTTTAGATTTGGTTTGGATTTGGATTTGGTTTGAATTTGGTTTGGATTTGGATTTGGTTTATATTTGGGTTGGATTTGGTTTGAATTTGGGTTGGATTTGGATTTGGTTTAGATTTGGTTTGGATTTGGATTTAGGTCCCAGGCAGCCCAGGTGTGGATTGGGACTGTTTTGTGCCCATGAACCTGTGCTGGTAAAAGGGAAAAGGGAGTGAGGAACCAGCATTGCCCATTGGCAGTGGGTGCTGAGCCTGGCTGCAGCCCTGTGCCAGTGCCAGAGATGYTCCTGGGGGACACAGCCCATCCCTGGAGTGTCCCAGGCCAGGCTGGACGGGGTTTGGAGCACCCTGGGACAGTGGGATGTGTCTGTAAGGTCCCTCCCAACCCATCCCATGATYCTGTGACACAAAAATTCCATGCTGGGACCAGCCAGGGTCACTCAGACAGAGACCCCACTGCGAGGGGCTGATGTCTAAAACAAGGCTCACCTGGAACAGAGCCCAGACAAATTAAGAGAATAAAAGCAGATAAATTTAATCCAGGCCTACAGGTACATTAAGAGCAGACAAAGCCTCCTCCTGATCCTACACCCAAAATGGACCCCGAGTCACGAGATCTTCACCTTTTATCAGTTCTGTCTCATTCACACATCGGGCCCCAATTCTCCAATGACACCTTCAGGTGATGATGTCACCCACCCCAAACCTGCTCCCCCAGTTCTCTGTGGTTTCCATATTTTGGGGCTCTGAGGCAGCAAATTGTCCTTGGATTTCAGGCTCAGAGAGGAATTGTTTTGTTTAAAGATGTGAGAACAGGAGCATTAGTGCTGTACTAGAGAAGAACAAGAATACACGTACATAGAAAATTCAGAATATAAAAAATATAGAAACTGAAAAATCCTAAGGCATTAGGGCAGCAGCCCTGACCCAGCCACAACACCAAATGAATTGTGTTTTATTAAATCAGGAAAACACGCTGGTTTAATTGAAACCCCTGATGAGATTATGTTCTGTTGTTAGCTAAACASCAGTGGGCACTAAAGCAGATTTCTGGGAGGTTTCCATCCCCAATGGATGGGCTGCAGGGATCCACAGGCACAGGCTGTGTCAGCTCATTAAAATTGTGTGAAAAATGGGATCAGCCTCTTGAAATGCTCTGTGCCACTGTTGGAGCAGCACCTGAGCAACAGAGGGGAGGAATCAAATCTATCAGCAGCTAAATGGTTGTGAGGTGTTCTTTTTGTGGAAGCATTTCTCCGGAGAAAGCCATCCCCGTTTCACAAATAACAAATCATGGATTAGTACGGATCAGAGAGGTGTTATGTTCATTTTTTAGAGGGCAACTGAACTCACAGAGAAATTTATGAGCTGCGGAGTCTGGAAAGGTGCAGCCCTCATCATCTCCTTGCTGGTCTCTCTGAGCCTCATTTCCCTGGGAATTGTGCAATCCAGGGCTGATGGTTTTTCTTGATGGCTGAACTGCAAAGATTTGGTACCGAAATCTCTTCTATTCACAAAAGGAAAAATAATCTCTCAAGACAACACACACACATATATCATTTATAGGTATTTTTCTCTGGCACTGGACAGACCAGGAAAAGAAATCCAGTACCCCACTCAGAGTTTCAATGGGAAATAGGTTCCCAAATAAAAATCTGACTCTGATAGATTAGTACAACACAGGTGACAGTCACAAACTTGCCACCACAGAGTAAATCAGGCTGAAGGCAATGAGCCAAGAAGCCTTTTCRGATTTGCAGCAATATCTCACAGGGTAGTTTGGCCCTCTGCAAGTAAATCTGATCTTTTCCAGCATGAAATTATCCCAGCATCATGAGGAGGRGCTGAGRGAGCTGGGRAAGGGGCTCAGCCTGGAGCAAAGGKGGATCAGGGGGGACCTTGTGGCTCTGCACAACTCCCTGACAGGAGGGGACAGCCGGGGGGGTCGGGCTCTGCTCCAGGGAACAGGGACAGGAGGAGAGGGAACGGCCTCAGGCTGGGCTGGGGAGGGGCAGGGGGGACAGCAGCAGGAATTTCCTCATGGAAAGGGTGCTCAGGGATGGGCAGGGGCTGCCCAGGGAGGTTTGGAGTGCCCATCCCTGGAGGTGTCCAAGGAAGGGCTGGAAGTGGCACTCAGAGCGCTGGGCTGGGGACAAGGTGAGGATAAGGCACAGCTCAGGCTCACTGATCTTGGAGGGCTTTTCCAGCCTCAGTGACTCTGGGATTCTGGGATAACATTGGGATCTTCAGAAATGGGCATTTCACACTTGAAGGCTGTCCCTTCTGAGCCCCAGCCCAGGGCTGTGACAGATGTGACACTGCCCCAGCTCTGTGTGCCCCTGGCAGGTCAGGCCACAGGGATTGTGCTGCTCAGCTCGAAAAATTTGGGCAAGCCTGGGCTTGCAGATGCTAAAAAGAGTKCAGGGGCCTCCTGCAGGCCAGCATCCGGGGGAAACTGCAGCACACACATCCCACTGAGTCACACTGGGGCTGGTGGCTTTGTTAATTAGACACACGAGGTGATTGGTATTGCTCAGAGTGCTGAATGCTGCATCTTTCCTCTCTCCAGTACCTAAAACATGAGCTAGAGATGAATGTGTATGTGTATATAAATACACACAGATAGATGTGGATAGCTCATGMCATTGTGTGACCTGTGCTGCACTGCAGGCACAGATCTGAAGAGCTGTGACCTAAAACTCTACAGGGTTTGCACTACTCAGGTGTGCAGTGAGAAATCCATAAGAGATTCTTCCTTAATTTGGTGGGGAAAAAAGGAATACTTCCTTAATTTCTGTTTTTTGGAAGGAGGTGAAGTCGGCAGATGAGTTTAGCGCCCTTCAGAGCAGAGTGACAGTCCTTGGGGGCTCTGGAGGGGCCAGGGGGTGTGACAGGGACAGCAGGGGTGTCTGTGACAGGGACAGTCAGGGTGTGTGACAGGGACAGCCAGGGGTGTGTGACAGGGAGAGCCAGGATGTGTGTGTGACAGGGACTGTGTGACAGGGACAGCCAGGAGCAGGGCCCAAAGCTCTGTCACCGATCCCAGGAGGGGCTGTCACCCAGGTGCCACTGTCACAGCCTCCCCAGTCCCAGGCTGGCAGGGCAGGGCTCAGAGCAGCCACGGGCACTGCAGGGAGAGGCTGCACACAAATCCCACGGGGCAAACGCTGCCAGCTCCGGCCTGTGGGTGCCCTGCTGGTGGGGATGGGTGCCGTCACCTCCCCCAGTTCCGTAAATTCCTGAATTCTCGGGGTGACAGARGAATCTAAAGCTGTTTGCTGCCTGCTTGGACTTCTTTACTCCATGAAATCACTCAGGGGTTTGCCCTGCTCCTGTTCCTGCCCACACCCAGCCCCCAGCCGGGGCTGATGTCACCCTCACAGCCATGGGATGTCACCAAGGGATGGCTGGGACCAGCACCAGCCTCAGGAGCCCACTCCAGGGGCTTTCCACGTCTGGGTGGTGGCGCCTTCCACGCTGACAGAGCCCTTTAGGCTCGTGGTTGCAGTGCCCTTTGCTGGTGCTCCCATCAGAGTCATCTCAGGGGTGGGGAAACTGAGGCAGCCAGCAGGGACAGCTCCCCCAGGCACAGCCACCCCCTCTTGGCCCTGTCTGGCAGCACCCCATGTGCCCACAGTGTCCCAGGGCCCTTGGCTTCCTCCTGGCTGGACACGGTGCTGCTGTGTTGTGGTGCTCCCGGGGAACCTCAGGGAGAAATCCTGGGGTTCAGCGAGGCTGCAGCTCCCCTGGGACCCATTTCCCAGTTTTATTCCACAGCCCCGTTCCCCAATCCCATTTCCTACTCCCATTCCCCATTCCCATTCCCCACTCCCACTCCCATTTCCCTGACCCATTTCCCACTCCYATTCCCCACTCCCGTTCCCCATTCCCCATTCCCATTCTCCATTCCCATTTCCCTGACCCATTGCCATTTCCCACTCCCATTCCCCACTCCCATTTCCCAATCCCATCTCCCAGCCCCTTTTGGCTCGGTGGGTAAAAGCTGCATGAAGTTCCTGGAAACAGGCTCTTTTCCTCGGGGCTGCACCCTCTGGATGCCCATCCAAAGGGTCAAAAATCAAAAATTAATTATCTTCTGATACTTTCTTTAGGACAAAACACCCTAAATCTTGCTGAGATCTCTCCTTTATCAGCAGCTCTCATTGAAGCAAATCTGCAGCAAACTATGAAACCAGCATGTTCTCCTTGGTCTTGAGCCCAAATGTAACTTTGTCTGTCCTTCTCTCGGTATTTTTAAATTCCCCTAATCCCATTGATTGCAGAGGGATTAGCTCTGATTTACACCGTGACTCGTGCAAAGCCAGTTAGGTGCTGGGAGCACATCCMTCCATCAGGCCTGGTAAATTCAGCCTCTCCTGGCTTGAGCTGAAATGTTTCAGATAAAAGAATTGAGAAATAAAAGCAGAAAACAGTTCTAAGCTGCCTCAGCAGAGCGAGAACGGGAGCTGTTTTTGTAAAACATTTTTCTTTCCCATAATTTGCCTTCTGAGTAATGCAGCTGATGTCACCAAATAAACGGTTTGAAGGCGGGCACAGCAAACCTGCTGACAGCAATAAACGTGAAGCACAGCTCAGGAAAGGCAAAGTGCAGCCAGGTCAGCCAGGGGAGATCTTTAGAGATGCTGTGGACACCCCGAGGAGCTCAGGGCAGGGCAGGGCAGCTCTGGGATGTTTTGGGCAGGCTCAGCCCTTGGGCACAGGGTGCAGCTCCAAAGGTGCAGAAGGGGATTCTCAGAATCCCCAAAATGCCACTGAATTTGTGAAAATAATCCCTCCCTTCCTGCAGGACACACGGGGAGTGAGCAGGCTCAGGGTGCTGATTGTTATCAGTGCTTCATTATCCCCATGGCCGGTTTCGTTTCAAATAAAGGCCAGAAGGGTTTTTGCCCATCCTGTGTTATATCTCCACATCTCTGTAGTGCCTGTGCCATCACTAAAATGCTATATGGACGTGACTAACACCAGAAAAGCAGGTTTTGTTTTTTCTTTGGGGATTTCCAGAATGGTGAAGGGACTTTGGTACATGACTTACTCATTCTTGGAGTGCAGTAAGCTCCTGCTCTCCACAAAAGTCGTTAAACTACTGGAATCAGCGAAATATTGCAATTTTTTCAAGATATCCACAGTCATTGTCTCCAATGGAGGATGCAAAGGGTGCAACACACATCACACCAGCCCCCTTCCTGCCAGGGGGAATTGTGGGGGGATCAGCTTCTGTCTGATTAATCCATCCTGGTTATCAAGACCCCCTTAGAAATTGGGTCATGCAGATACAGCAGAGTCTGGAGATTKGAATCTTTTATTGTTATCGCCAGTTTCAGGAATCCTATGAAACTTAAGATCTTTATCCCACTCTGCATTAAAAGAGAATCTTGTTAGAATCATGGAATCACAGAATATCCCGAGCTGGAGGGACCCCCAGGATCACCCAGCCCAGCCCCTGTCCCTGCCCAGACCCCCCAACAGCCCCACCCTGT
>NW_026623773.1:429969-430516 GCF_030028575.1 Malurus melanocephalus | reverse complement strand
AAAATTCCCAATTGGCCATCTGAGCTCCTATGCATTTCCACAGCCACAGCAGGGCCGGGAGATGGGTAGAAGGAGAGCAAATGTAAGGAGAAATACCCATTCACCTGTCACGCTGCAGCACGGGGATGTGCACTGTTTCCCTGAATCTGTGTCTTGTCCCTGTGTCCATTCACCTGCGGGCTCAGGGGACAACTCTGTTATACAGAATAAAGAAGGAATAATCACAGAATCATAAAAAGAATCCCAGMTGGGTTTGGGTTGGAAGGAACCCTTAAGTCCATCCTGTCCCACTCCCTGCCATGGGCAGGGACACCTCCCACTGTCCCAGGCTGCTCCAACCCCTGTCCAACCTTGGACAGGTCCAGGAATGGATGGTCAGTGTCATTAACTGCTGAGAGGGGAAAAAACTTGCACAGAGGAGAGATGGAAAGGGGAATGTGGATGAAAAGGGGAATGTGGATGAAAAGGAGGTGAAATGCAAGGGGGAGAAGTGGAGAGCAGGGTCTGGGATGTGGGGAATTGACACTGGGATGTGATGCCGGGATGC